>NW_027187315.1:1881639-1937204 GCF_028583685.1 Petaurus breviceps papuanus
CAGAGATCAGAATTAGGACCAGTGGGTAAAATGTGTTGGAATACTGCTGGATTTGGAGTCAAAAAACCTGTGTGAGAGTCCCAGCTCTGTCATTTACTACCTGTTTGACCTCCACTAAGTCTATCAAAGCAGTGGTGTCAAATTCAAATATCTATTTAAGATACCCAAGAACCACATATTGACTTAGAAAAACACAAATTAATGTTATCTATGTTATATAATAAGGGTACCAGGACTGGAGTCAAGAAATCCTGAGTTCAAATACAGTCTTGAACAGTTACTGTGCAACCCTAGGCAATTTACACAGCTGTTGGCCTCAGTTTCCTCATCTGTAAAATTATCTGGAGAAAGAAATGGCAAACACTCCAGTATCTTTGCCAAGAAAACTCCAGTGCATCATAAAGAGTCGGCTATGACTGAAACAACCCAACAGTGACAAATGTTTCATTATATCTTTATCAATTTTGTTGGACATTTCCCAATGTAATCAGATCCAGGTGACACTCTGGAACTTTGCTGAAAGACTTACAGGATCTAGGAGCCCATCTTGGTGAAATCCTTCATTTCTCATCTAGATGAGAAAGCTCTAGAAAAATCTAGAAAATCTAGAGAGTTTATCTAGAGAGGTTGCGGTTTAGTCAAGATCACACAGAACCAAGATTTAAACCCAGGTCCTTGGACTCCAACTCTAGGATTCCTTGATTTCTCTCAATTCAGTCTCCTCATCTATAAAATGTAGTTGATTCCCAAGGTCCCCTTTAATTCCAACATGTTGGGCCTTGATCATTCTGGACTGGAATGCCCAGGGAAAGCTTCCTAGGGCTGGTGTTCCTTTATCTGGGGAAAATAGCATGGGTCCCTTGACCTGGGAGAGCTGAAGGGGACTGTACATCTTAGCCTAAGGAAGTCAGAATCCACATCCCACCCTTCCACCCTACCCACCATACTCAAAGTCATATACTTTATACTCTTTAATAAACAGAAAGAGAAACTGAGATATCAGCCCCAAGGAGGGAGCCTATTCACTCAGAAAGTTACCCTCTAATCCCAGACATTTAAAAAATGAGTCTCTCCTTGACAATCCACCCCACCCCCACTCCTGAGACATATGGAAGAATGAAGTGTATTGGTCCAAGAAAATGTCCAGGTGGCAGCCCAGCCTGAGAGAGGCCTTAATTTCCTTTCTCAATGTCATTAGATAATCGAGGGACTCACTGGGTTACCAAACAGAAAAGCCATGTGCCATATGCATTAATGGTTCCATGAATAATA
The DNA here is from genome assembly GCF_028583685.1 of Petaurus breviceps papuanus. NCBI lineage: Eukaryota > Metazoa > Chordata > Mammalia > Diprotodontia > Petauridae > Petaurus > Petaurus breviceps. The sequence goes on from NW_027187315.1 coordinate 1,882,912, forward strand.
TATGAAATCTGTGCGAAAAGTTTTCCTCTTTCCCTCAGCAACGTGTGCCAAAACGTCTGTGGACAGTTTAAAGGGAGGAGTGGAAATACTCACCACCTGCCTTGGGAGTGGTTAAGAGTAAGGTGGGGCCTCTCAGTCAAAAAGGATGTCTCTTGGGACTGTACAGAACCAACCCTTCAACCCCACAGGGAGCCGCTAACATCAAAGGTCTGTTTTTCAATGAGGTCAGAAAACTCTGAGTAAAGTATGACAAGCCTGACCAATGTCAGTTGGTACCACTGGGGCATCAGCCTGCTCTTCTCCTCTCCCCTGCACCACTCCCAAAAGTAGGTACATTTCTTGTGGGCTGGGACTGAGTATTATGATTCTCTTTGGCTTCCTGCAATACCTAGTATCTTGGTACATCATTCATGCTCAATAGGTCTGGACCTCAAATCATATTTCAAATGAGGAAAGAGACTCAGATAGGTTAAGATAGGTTAAGCCCAAGCTTACGCAGGGAGCGAGGATTGGAATCCAGGTCAACTGACTTCAGAATCATCATTCTTGCTGTTGGGCCTGCCATGATCATGTGGCCTCCCTTTCTATGATGTAGCTTCCTAAGTCTGATGCTTTTTAGTTTATAATGAGGTTGCCAGACTGCATACCATAGCGCTGTGCCACAGAGAACTTACAAAGGAACCATGTGATATTTTAAAATTCTGACTGAATGCCCTAATAAATGGAGCTGTTTAGTATTTCTTTCTGCCTGGGGCCCGAGGAAAAGTATCACTGAGTCACTAATGGTGCCATGGACCAAAAACATTAGGGAACCTCTGGTTTATAGGATTTGTCTATCAGCAAAAGAGGAGGGGAACAGGGAAACAGAAGGCAAAAGTCCTTTTAAAAATTGCTGTATGCACAATAGGAGAGGGGTGGCTAGGTAGTGCAGTGAACAGAGTACTGGCACCTGGAGTCAGGATGACCTGAGTTCAAATTCAACCTCAGACACTGAACACTTACTAGCCGTGCGATCTTGGGCAAGTTACTTGACCCCAAGTGCCCTGCCTTCCCTCCTCTAAAAAAAAAAACAAAAACAGACAAAAAAAAAAAGAAGGAGGTTTGAGGAATAGAAAATTCTTCTTTCAGAGAAGTAGAGTACTACAGATGTAAGATGTTGCATATACCATCAGCCCCAGTCATTTTATAAGATGGTTTTGAGTAACAGTTTTCCTTTGCTCATTTTGGGTGCAGGGGAATAGGAATGATGGTGATGTGAAAGCAAAAGTCACCAATAAAATAACTTTTTTTAAGTAGGTGGTGGAGGGGGTTTGTAGAATTTAAAGGGAAGTCAGAGTATTTTCTAATATAAATCCCTTAATTCAGTGCCTTTCAGTTCCATAAAAAAGATTTGGAATTTGGGGAAATCATCTCATTCCCTCTATCCTACCTCCCTTGTGTGCTCCAGAAGGCCATTGAAAAAGATTGGCATAGGTTAGCTACATTCCAAATGAGGTAAAAAATGACACCTTCCTTACTCCCTTCTGCATCAAACACTGTGTAAGGTGTGGGTCTAGAGCTGCTCTATTTTGAGAAGCATGCCATTTTGTTCACACATATAGGTCTGTACTCTCCCATTAGTGCTTGTGATGCAAGTAACCCAAAATAGGATGTGCCATGTAATCCTGTTGTACAACCTGTTCTGAGAAACAGCCTATATACCCCTCTCCCCATCCTATGTGGTTTTATGCACAAACCCCTAACCCTTACCCTGGGTAAAAGGGTTATTGCACCAGATACTCCTCAAGCCCCAGAAAGAAGGACCTTGACAGATCAGCCTTTGACCCAACCCCTTTACCCTGCTCCTGGCTTCCTGAAACTTACTTGTGTACTATTCATTCAGGGAGTCTTTACCCCTTCAAGTGAGACTACCCTGCTGGCAAACTCAATAAACCTTCATTGGTCTAAATTCTGTTTCTCAGCTGTCTGTTGTTCCTGGCACTGAGAAGATCTAACTGCAGCCCCTGCACTCACTTCTCTGACACCCCTGGTTTACTCAGTTTTCCCCTTTCTTTGAGTTTGTATTGTACCCTCTTGCTCTGGCACATAGCAATATACTGCATGGCCCTATGTCCATCAGACACAGTATTGTTCTTGAGTCAGTCCCATTTGTGGGTGGGTGTCACTCTTCTCTCCCCTGCACCACACCCAACTGCAGGTACATTTCTTGTGGGCTGGGACTGAGTATTATTCTTCTCTTTAACTTCCCACGATGCCTAGTATTTTGGTACATCATTCGTGCTCAACAGTTGTTTCCAGGAAGGAAAGAATGACAAGTTTGGAACCACTACCCCAGGGAAGTCACTCAATCTCCTGCCCTCATCCAAAAGAAACTCGGAGGGCTTGGTCAAAGACCCCTTAGGACAACTTTACAACACACCTGCCACTTGTTTTCTTCTTCTAGGGGGTCCCTATCTTGACACAGGACCAGGAATAATTTCTACCCATCCTGTCTAGAATGGAGCAAGACCTGGATAAAATTAATCACTGTATTTGTTTACACAGTTAAAACATAATTTTAAAATTATTAAGATACTTTGGTTGTGTTATGTGTAAGTAAGCAATCATGGCCAAACCCACACAAAAATGTGAGGGAGGAAAAGTTCATTTTCACTTAAGCTCTTTGATAGGGCAGCTGGGTGGCACAGTGGACAGGGCACTGGGCTTGAAATCACAAGGACTCGTCTCCATGAGTTCAAATCTGGCCTCAGATACCCATTAGCTGTGTGACCCTCTCACTTTACCCCTTTTGCCTCAGTTTCCTCATCTGTCGAATGAGCTGGAGAAGGAAATGGCAAACCACTCCAGTGCCAAGAAAACTCCAAATGGAGTCACAAAGAGTCAGTCATGACTGAACAACAAAAACAGCTCTGAGATGCTGTCCTTCCTCATGGCTTCATCCTCTATCCTCAACACACACACACACACACTCAGTCATTCTCATGCTTCCTCTTTACTGGTCAGGACCTCCATACCAATTCCCAATTTACATCTTTCCTACCCATCAGCATCCCACTCTTCCTTTACTTCTCATTGCTCCTCTATAAAAGGAGCATAATAAAATACTACCTGCCTCAGAGAATTGTGGCAAGGGGAGCACTTGGCAAACTGTAAGGGGCTACATATATATGAGCTGTTATCATTTTTGAAGAATTATGTCTAGATAGAATTTTTGTCAATCAAACCTTATTTTTACAATTCTGGGAGTAGGAGTGAGGAAAGCATTTTGAGATTCTTAGTTTAAAGAAAATGTTTAAGGTTTCCTTAAACATTTTCATAAAGCTAAGGATCAGTATTTACCCTATTTTGTAAATTCTTTATTTTGTTTTTATTTTACTATGGGAGCTCCTTAAAGCAGGACTTACCAGGAGAAGAATAGACTATTTCCTTTCCTCTCATCAACCACAGACATGGCTGTCTTACTCCCCACCCTCACCCCCCCGCCCCCCCCCCAAGTGCTGGAAGAGCTCACAGCAGGGTTTCTTTGGTGACTCAAAAAGCTGTTTTTGCAACTGAGAACTCTTATGGCTTGCAGTCATCAATATGTGAACTGGAGGCCTCCAGATCTGGACTGAAACCTGACCTTTGCTCTCTGGGGTTAGTGGGGATTAAGTGTGTGACTCATGCTGGATTCTAGAGTCTGAGGTTCCCATATTGTTCCACAAAGTGCTGCCACTTGGCTCTCTCTGTCTGGGAGGTAAATGGACCTGATGTAATTCTGAGTGTGGGAAAATCATAGGAGACCAATCTGGGAAATCTGGAATTGGAAGAAGTGTACACTTGGGGCAGGGTGGAGGAGAGTAGGAGGAAAACAAGGGAAAGGATGGACCAGTCCCCATGCAGTCTTGGTTGGTTTAAGCTTCTGTCTCATATTGGAAAAGGTAATGTTCAAGTATACCCTCTGTGAGTTTTTTGTATCATTAGCATCCTTGGGGCCTATCCTAGACCTAGGATTAAAAGTTACTCAGGTGACCTAGGACAATCTTTTGGGTTTTTTTTCCCATTCATTGTGGCTTCTGGCTTGAATAGATTGCCTCCTTCTCCAACTGCTACATCTGTCAGCCAGCCAGGAGAGTGCTGACATTTCCTGAGTGCCCACATGGTGCAGCACATGGTATCCAAGACCTCTGAGGGATACAGACGTGGTCGAAGATGGATATCCTGTGCTTGTCTCTGTACAAAAGTGGAGACAGGATGGATAACAACACAAAAATATCACTATAATGTAGAACAAGAAACATATAGAAATATAACCCTGGCATTATAATTGTCAACATTATAATGTTGGCAATTGGACAAAAGATGTTAGTAAAGGAAGGCTTTTTAGAGATGAATCAATCTCAGGCTGTTCCTTCTAAAGAAGAAAGTCAGAGAGCATTCTTGGTAGAAAGAAGGGTTTGTGTAAAGATTGAGAGGTTGGAGTGGACAGAGTCTGGCAGCTGGGGCACATCAAGAGACAAGGACAGTCAGCTAGGTGGCACCATAGTGCACAGAGTGCTGGGCCTGGAGTCAGGAATATCTGAGTTCAGATACTTTCTAGCTGTGTGACCTTGGTCAAGTCCCCTGTTTACTTCAGTTTTCTCATCTGTAAAATGGGGATAATAATTGTACCTACCTCCCAGGGTTGTTTGTGAGCATCAAATGAGATCATAAAAAACATTCAACACAGTACCTGGCATATAATAAAGACTACACAAATATTTGCTATCATTATTATTGAGCCATGATATGTGGAAGCTCATGTTTTAGAAAACACAGGGGGATAATGGCCATAGGAGTCTGGGTCATTTTGAGACTGTCACCCAGGTAAATTAAAGGGACTGAAAAGACTTTTTTTTTTTCAGGGAATACAGTTGTATGGTCTATCATTGGATAAATTATGAGTGAACTCTAGTGGAAAGATCACTAGATCTGGAAACCACAGAACCTGGGGTGTAATCCTGGCTCTGTTACTTATTAGCTGTGGGACCTTGGTAAATTAATTCACCCCTGAGCTTCACTTGCCTAAAATGAAGGGGTGAGTTGGGTGATCTCTCAGGTTCTTCCAGCTTTGAATCATCTGACCCAGGCATCTGATAGGTCAAAATAAAGTCAGATGCTCTGTATTGCTTCCCCAGGCCACTAAAAGGTTTTCATTTGTTTATTTTAATAAAGAATCTATGGCTGGAGGTTGGGAGTGGGGGGTAGGGGAAAAAGATTGGTTTTTAAAACAATTCCTAAGGCTAAATCTTGAAATTCAAACCCTTGTGCATCTGGCTTCTTAAAGTACCGAACAGCAGCTTAGTCGTTCATCTATCTACCTATCTCTCCAAAATGCAGAAAGCCGGTTGAACGAGAGTAACTTGCCTCGTTCCTCAGCAGCAGCAGCAGCAACAGCAGCAGCAGCCGCCACCTGGGTTTTGCATAGAGAGCTTGTGCCGCTCAAGGGTTAAAGAAGAAATAATTGCAGGGGCTGAGGGAGAGACCAGCAGAGAAAGGAAGACGAGAGTGAGGGAGAGAGAAGAGCAACCAATTAAGATTGCCATTTTCCCTAATCTCCTGCCAGAAAGCAATGCGCAGGTACCCTCCGAATGCTCCAGGATTCTCAAATATCAGTGTGCTATGCCCTTGCTTGCTCCTCCCGTCTTCCTCAAGCCTCTTTTTTCTTCTGCTCCCAGAGAAGGTCCCTTGTGACAGTAGCGTGTGCTTGACACCGCTACAGGCTTCCTTATGTTGGACGGCTGCCAATCAAGCTTCCTTTTCTCCTGCGCCCCTTCCCCCTAGCCAGCGTTCTTGTTCTCCTGCTGCTGCAATCACTCCGTTCTCCCGAAACCTCTTTACCAATGGGACCCTCTCCTGATCTCGCTCTTTCCCTGCTTCTTCCCCTCATTGACCCTCTTTCACCTCCCACACTCCCTGGCTACTCTGCCCACTGACTCAGCTGTGCATCATTGCCCTGATAACATGACAAGACGCTTCCTCTCCTCCCTTTACTTGGCACCTGGAGCTCTCGTCACTTGGTTCTATTTGCATCTGCAGTTTGTGACCTTCTGAAGAGCCTGGGAGATGGAATTCATTCTTGCAGCACACATAGCCATGATTGACGTGTCTTCGAAAGAGAGGGGTGTGTGTGGTGTGGTGTGGTGTGTGTGTGGTGTGGTGTGGTGTGGTGTGGTGTGTGTGTGTGTGTGTGTGTGTAAGGGAGAATGAGCTCCAGCAAGAAAGAACAGGAGGAAGAGAAGGAGGGGGAAATCAGATGGGTAACAGTTTTCGGTGGAATAAACTGGTCCACCGTCAGGTACAAGAAAATTAAGGCCATTAGAGATTTTTCCTTCCCCCGCTCTCTCCCCCCCCCCCCCCCCCCCGCCCCGCCTCCCCCGCCTTGTCTCATCTACAACATTACAAACCCAAATGCTTGGAGAGCACGTTTAGGGGCAAATTCTGAGTGCTCTGTGAAACCTGAAAATCTCTGCTCTGGAGAGATTGCCTGAAATTCTATCCTGCCTGCCCTTTCAGTGGGTAATAATAATAAGAGAATTAGTTAGCATACAGATGCTGTCTGTTCTCGCTCACATCACTTGGCGTTTGGTAATAATGGATGCATTTGAAACGGCTTTTAAAAACACACACACAGGTACCACCATCCAGCTAGTTTTCCCAGGCCTTTTTGACTTCAGAGTCAAATCAAGTAGAATGTTAGAATCATATTTTGTTGTTTATTTTTGTGTTTTAGTATAAATCATTTTATAGACATTTTAAACAAATTTGGCGCGCCATTTAAAGTGGACAGGAATAGAAACAGATCTTAGACCTATTGGGTTGTTGTTTTTAACTTGATGACTGAGTTTATTGAGGGTAGGAAATATAATCTCAGCCAGAACAGCAGGAAGAAAGAGGGCACAGTGGCATAAGGGATGACAGACTAGACTTAGTTAAGAAAACCTGGGTTCAAAGTTTGCTTCTGACACTTACTGGTTTTTCTGACCAGGAAAATTATTTAACCTTTCTGAGCCTCAGGCAATTCTCAAACAGAGATTTTCCTTCTACAATTAAAAAATCCCAGGATTGGACTGAGTGGTGGCAGGCAAAATTGTGAGGTAGGCAAAATTTACCCTTGTGCTTTTCCATCATTCCTTCAGCCACCCCTCTTCTACCTCTTGGGTCTCCGTTTCTCCCTCCCTGATTCTTTGATTCTTTACCTCTTTTTCCCCTCAAGATTCAGCAGAGGAGCCAGCAACCCTCCCCAGGCATTTTTTGCTTTTAGACAAGGTTCTACTGATGTCCCCAAAGCATTCTAGTCCCAAAGGAGTAGATCCTTAAAGGTGTAATTCCAGAACTGTAACAGTTGGGGGATAAGAGGAGAGAAGATATTCTACTACAGTCCACGTGTTTAAAATATAGCATAGAGAAAAAAGCCATGAATAAGAACTCAAAATCCTGGTTTTTCTGCTATCTAACTGTGCTATCTTAGGCAATTCATACCTCTGAGCCTTCATTTTTTCTTTTGTAAAATGTATGGGTTGGACTGGACAACCTCTAAGGGCCCTTTCAAATCTAAGATTCTAGGCCATCCCTGCCAAAAGAATAGGACTTTCTTCCTATCTCTTTCTTGATCCCACCACATTTCTTACAACCACTCCCAGTAAAACCATAGCATTCTGCGGGTTTAGACTCCTTTCTGGCCAGTGAATGCAGCTGTTGGACCTAGTTTCCCTCACATTTTGATGCAGACTTTTAAACCCCCTATTTCTCAGGGGACAGTCACCCTGACTGTCGCCTCTGATCTGGTGAAATATGTGATCCCATGAGAGAGGATATGAAAAGACACTTTTCAGAACCTGATTGGAGGTGGTAGGTTTTTTTTGTGTGTTACCACCCTTTCCTTCTTTAATGTGGATCTAATTTTGACTACATAGCTGTTCTTTGAAATCAAATTAGGTGGTGTAAGGAGCCTGGGAACCCCTTCAAGCATGATAAACTTTTGATTGCTTCCCCAAAGCTCTAATGAATCTGAGTAGACTTCGAGTAATAAAGGACTGTGTGGAGGGATTTTCCCCCCCTCTGTACTTTTTTTCCTTCTTTAAAAAAAAAGGAAATAAAAGAAGTCTTGAATGTAATAGGTACGTAACTTGCTACTGGTTCAGGCGTTAGGTGGGCAATCCAAAAAGCATAGCAGGATTCTTAATCAGATAGAGCTAATGCTGCTGCTTGGTACTCTGGCTAAAGAAAGTGGAGGAGAGGAGGGGCAATGGGCTCAGAAAGACATCTATAGACAAGGGACTAGATGAGGAGAGAATGGCCATCATTCGTTCATATTAGCTCAGGTTTAAATCTCATCTTAAGAATAAAAAGCACTTTCTACTTTCTAAGTCAGGTAGTGGGAATAGAGCACTAGAGTTGGAGTCAGAAGATCTGAGTTTCAGAAATTTACTAGCTGCATGACCTAGGGCAAGTCACTTAAGCTCTATTTGCCTCAGTTTCCTCATCTGTAAAAGGGGGATAATAGGAGTGGCTAGGTGGCACAGTGAATAGAGCACTGGCCCTGGAGTCAGGAGGACCTGAGTTCAAATCTGGCCTCAGACACTTAACACAAAAACTAGCCATGTGACCTTGGGCAAGTCACCTAACCCCAATTGCCCTCCAAAAAGCAAAAAAAAAAGGGGTGATAATAATAGCCCCTCTACCTCATCAAATGATCAAATGAGGTGTTTAGTAGGTGCTGTGTAAATGCTAGCTATTCTTATGGTCATTTTATAGATGAGGAAAGGGCAGGTAGGTGAAGTAGAAAGAGCACTGGGCTTGAAATCAGGAAGACTCTTGAGTTCAAATCTCAGACACTTATAAGCCCAGTAGAATTGACACTTTCAAACTGTGGTTCTGGAGAAGACTTTTGAGAATTCCTTAGAAATTGATACAGGCTATTCACTGGAAGGTCAAATACTGAAGCTGAAGTTTAAATGCTTTGGCCTCATAATGAGAAGACAGGACTCATTGGAAAAGACCCTAATGCTGGGAAAGATTGAAGGCAGAAGGAAAAGGGAGTGGCAGAGGATGAGATGGATAGATAGTGTCATGGAACCAACAAACATGAACTTGGACAGACTTTGAGAGATAGTATGGAATAGAAGGACCTGGCATGCTGTGGTCCCTGGAGTCACAAAGAGTCAGACACAGCTGAATAACAATAGATGAAGAAACAGAAACTGAAATATTAATGGTTCAGAGATAGATCCATTTTACAGATGATAAAACTGAGGCTGACAAAGGTAAAGTGACTTGGCTCAAAGGTGTACAATCGGTAACTCAGATCTGAGTTGGGATTTGAACCCACATTTTCTGACTTCAGAACTGGATGCTCTATCCACTACACTGAGTGACACCAGGAGACAGTCCTTGAGTTCAGGGCACTCCGCTGGGGATTGGGACGACAAAGAAATATAAAACATAATCCCTTCCCTATGCAAAGTAAGAGCTCTGGAAATTGGAGTCAGGAAAAAAAAAAGTAGGTTATGCATCATCAGCTATAGCATCCTATCCAAGCCTCAGTTTTCTTATCTATAAAATGGACATGATAATAATACCAATTCTTATCTAAGTCATTTCTTATCTATCTATTTTAAAGCCTTATTATGAGTCTGAGGTAAGAAAACGTGGGTAAAACACTTTGTAACCATAAATACATAGTTCTATGTTGTTTTTTTATTGGTAAGGAGCCCATAATCAGGTTGCCTAGGTGATTCGAGATTAATGAGGACTTAGGATACGTGGTCGCTCTAGCAGTTTTCCTCTTAAACAGCATTGCCAAGGTCTAGAGCGATGGGCTCGGCCTTGAAACCTGCAGTGTGGATGGTCTACATTGTACACAATCGCTGGAGGAGGCGGGTTTGGGAGAGAGTTTTGTTTTGATTTATGTGTGGTTAGGGAATCCAATCACGTTTTAATTTGCTTTTCAATTAGAAATACCACATTTGAAATCTCGTGGAGAGAAGCCATTTCTTTTCTTAACAAAACTGAGGGCAGGGGGCGGGGAGGGCAGAACACACGAACCCCACCTCAGGTGGGACTTTAAATCTTACATTTGGCAGCTTGAAAAGCAGACGCGGGGGAACTGGAGAGTAAGGATTTGGTCTGTGGGAGGCAACTTCTGCCTCTTTAAGGAATAGAAATTAAACCTAATTAGCATAGACTGGCTACAATTAGCATGTAAGTCCCAGTTCTGGGATTTGGAGAAAGGAAAAGGACCACGCTGAAACTAGCTTCCACATAACAGCCATAAAAATATCTAAATTATGAGAAACTCTTGCCATTTACCATTAACATAGCGGGACATGCTAATATTTAGTGGCGTCATGTCTTGAAAATTAACTGCAGCGTAGGAAAGCCCAGGGGGACCTAAACGTGAACAATCAGCACATGTCCACTCTCCTCCGTGTTATCCAATGGCTCTCCGCTAAATGCTTTACAACAGCTTACGTTCTGTTCTATCACACTTTGCCCCAGCTGACTTTGGGGAATGAATGATTACAGAAAGCTAAAAGAACATCTGCGTGAGTCATAGCTGAAAGACTGACGGTTTTCGGAAGAGTATTTGGTTTATCTAAGTGATACCCAACTTTGAGCTCGTGGTCGATATCCAAGGCTGCCTCCATCTTGTCATGTTTCAGGGACAAGCCTAATGGATTTGGGGGTAGAGGACCTAGTTTCATTTTTTTTTTTTTTTTGCTTCTGCTATTTACTATTTGTGTGACCCCACCTATAAAAAGAGCCAGGGTTGGTCTAAATACACTTCTGGCTCAGAATCTGACTCCACTTTTGTCCTCTCTTTCAATCTAGTAATCAGGACTCTTTCTGAGAGTTCATTCTTACAGAAAACATCTTCCATTATATCTTTAAATATATAGAGTTTATATGTAAAATAAGCTTAACCTAATCCTAATTTTAAGGGCAGCTAGGTGGTGAAGCAGATGGAGTGCTGGACCTGGAATCAAGAAGACTCATCTTCCTGAGTTCAAATACGACCTCAGACACTTCCTAGCTGTGTGACCCTGGGCAAGTCACTTAACCCTGTTGGCCGCAGTTTCTTCATCTGTAAAAGGAACTGGAGAAGGAAATAGTAACCCAATTTAGTATCTTTGCCAAAAAAACCCAAATGGAGTCACAAAGAGTTGGACATGATTCAAAACCATCACCCTGATTTTCTACCAACAAATACTACCTTTCTTTTGCTGAATGAGGGTCCATAATCTGACCTTACATATTCCAGCCTCTTCTCAGACACAGACTCTCTGTCCCACTTGGCATATCTCTTGACTGTTCCCCATGCATGCTATGCTCATTTTTTTGCTTTTCTATTAATGTTCTCTGTACTTCTCTTCTCCTAACCAAACCTTTCCTATTCTTCAAGGTTCATTTCAAGACTTACCTATCTCAGTAAATCTTCCCCAACTACTCTAGACCATATTTAGCCTCCTCTTCCTCAACTCCTATAGCATTTAAATCTATACCCCTACTCCTTACTGTTTAATCTCCATAGCATTGTGGAGTAAAGGATTTAGGGCAACTAGGTGGCACAATGGATAGAGTCAGGAAGACCCATCTTCCTGAGTTCAAATCTTGGACACTTACCAGTTGTGTAACCCTGGGCAAGTCACTTAACCCTGTTTGCCTCAGTTTCCTCATCTGTAAAATGACCTGGAGAAGGAAATGATAAACCACTCTAGTATCTTTGCCAAGAAAACCTCAAATGGGGTCAAGAAGAGTTGGACACAACTGAAAAATGATTCAAGTACATGTGCAAGAATAGCAGAATTGTTTTGTTTGGCCCTCTATGTCAGAGCTAGGAGCCACAGGTGCAAGTTCCAGAGAGACAGATTTAAGCTTTGCATGAAGAAAAGCTTTCTAACAAGTAGAGTTCTGTTGTAGGGACATTTGTCACTTTGGGAGTGTTGCAGCAAGCACCCCAGTATCCCCAGGGTGCCTGCTCACACAGGTTCTTGGATCTGCTTTGTTAAAGGAAAGCAACTCAAAATGGGTTAACAAGCTTACTTTAATCAGTCAGACATATATCGTTTACCTTGTTCAGGAGAAAAGGTCAGCACCCCGAACCTCAAAGCATACAGGCAGAATTATCAAGACAAAAACATCAAGTAGACAGATTTCCAAACTGTCCAACCATTACATCCATACCCAGTCAACATCTGGGTTTCCACATTCTGGGTTTTTGAAAGCCGGGGGACTCTCAACAACGGCTTCCCAGAATTCAGATCAAATCACAGAACACTTCTCAAAGTGAGTCCCAAAACAAAGCTACACATCAGGGCTTATATAGCCTTCTCCTGGCTCAGAGAATGTAACAACCTTATTGACCCACTGGCCAATCAAAAAGTATCTACTGAAAAACAAGCCTCCCTCCCCAGGCTTCTGGTGCACTTTAGCCTAGGGGCAGGGAAGATCTTTAAAATTTACATTCGCATTACAGGGAGTCTGAGCAAAGACTGGATGAGGCAGTCCTGGACTGGTGTGGAATATTTTACAGGGGTGTCTTATTCAGATACAAGTTGGCTTGTATGGTTCCTTCCAACTACAGGGGCTTCTGACATTCCTTCCAACCTGTGATTATATAGAAAAGATTCCCATTCTTGGCCTTCATCGTTCAGGACCTATTTGACTCTTTCCTCTGACACTGGACAATACATTTTCCTGTTTGTTTCTTGAATCAAATAAGATCTACTCTTAGAGTTAACCACTGAAACCAGAAGAGTGTCATCTCTGATTCCCTTTTCTTCACATTTGAATATGTAGCTAAGACATGTTTAGCAAATGGTCTTATCTACTCTTCACCCTCTCCTTCTATTCTATGAAATGCAAAAACAGTGACCTCACAGAAAAGTAAGGCTTGGGTTCCAAGCCTTTCCATTAGAGGAAATGATAGATTGTTTCTAGGTGCTTTCTATTGCTTCTGATCACTAAAGATCATAGATCAAAGGATCATGAGACCATAGCATTAAGACGTAGAAGGTATTAAACTGTGTTTTTCATTGAGGGCTATTTTTGATGATGTGAGAAGTCACCAGATCACAAGCAGGGCTAGGAAGGTGAACTCATCAATCATGAAATCGATCTGTCAACAAATAGTTATGAAATGCCTACTATGTGGCAGATGTACCCACACACAGAGACACAGACACACACTCACAGAGACACATACACAAACGTAGACACGCACACACATACACACATGCACTGAGGAAACAGATGGAAAGGGGATTGTTTTTGCCCTGAAAGATATGACATTCTATTGGGGAAGATGATATGTGCACAGATCAGTATATTAAAAATGTATTCAAAATAAATATGAGGTCATTTGAGGGAGATGCTAGCAGATGAAAGGCTTAAAAATGTTTATGTACATGTGTGTATATGTTTATATGTTTTTCAGTTGTGTCTGACTCTTCATGACCTCTTTTGGGCTTTTCTTGACAGAGATACTGGAGTGGTTTGCCATTTTCTTCACCAGCTCATTTTACAGATGAGGAAACAGGTAAACAGGGTTAAGTGACTTGCCCAGGGTCACACAGCTATCAAGTGTCTGAGACTGTGATAGTAATGGAATGTGGAGATTCCCCTGTATTGGGCTTGGTTTTCAAATTGATTGTATTAAAACCCAGAGCTTGTTAATCCCACCTGTGGGATGGACTTTTTGATGTGAAAAGAAAGTCCTGACTAGGAGGAGCTGGTGACGTAGATTTGGAGAGACACTAGAGAGAGGCGGAAGTTCTTTTTGGAAGCAGCACCTCGTGGAGAGAGACTAAGAGAATTGCTGGTGGCCGCTTTGAATTGCCCTGGACTTTTGAGACCTGCCCCCTGAGCTGCCAAGGACTGAGGAGACATGGCTGTTTTGCTGGTACTTTGTCTGTCTGTTTTGATGTTATTTTGCCAGATTTGTCCACTGGTGAAAGACTGTCCTGTTGAAGAAGTCCTGGAACCTGGCATTTGGTTAAGAAGGCCTGAGACTGTCCTGCAGACAGAGAGTGAATACTGTCCACTGGTGAGGGACAGTACTGTTGTTGCAGGGGTCTGGAGACTGTCCGGCAGACAGAATGAATACTGTCCACTGGTGAAGGACAGTGCTGTTGTTGCAGGGGTCTGGGAGCCTTTCTGTTGGTTCAGAAGCCCTGAAGAAGGATTTTCTTGTTGTATGTTTACAGAAATCCTGGGAGAGGGCTTTGCTAATGTGTTCAGGGGTTCTAGGACTGTTCTACAGACAGAGGATAAATTCATGAAGGGACTGGCAATGTATCTTATGGCCTTGCTAAGCCTTGTCTCCCCAGGAACTAAGATTGCTGAGAACTTGCCTCGTGTCAAGATGAAGAAAAGACCTCCATTTGGGTATTAAGTGCTGTGTTTAAACTTGATGTAACTCTGGGGTAGATTCAATTGTGATCCAGGGGTGGGGAACTTTTGACCTTTTTGTGTTCTATGGTTGAGCAAATGAATGTATTTTACTTATGTTTGGAAACTAATCTCCATTTGAGAAGAGGGGCTTTGTGGTGGACTTAATTAAGGTATAGCCTAGGGGTGGAGAAGTATTTAGAACAGAGACTTTGTAATTGATTGAATGATTGGAAGGTCCTGGGGTGGGGTAGTACTTGGAGATTATTTAATCATACTTAGTAAATACTGTATTTTGAATGATGTCATGTTTTGATCTTCTCTGTTCTGGGTTTGTTACTGAATAAAATAGAGAGCACCTATGCTGGTATTTTGAACCTGGGAAGTTGCCTTCTTTTGGCATTACATTACAGAGACCAGATTTGAACTCAGGAAGATGAGTTTTCCTGTCTCTGGACCTGACACTCTATCCACTACATATCATACTACATGTATGGTTTAGTGGCCCCTTTTCTATGTGTTTTTCATACATGCTGCTGCTCTGGAGCACCAGATCTCCAAGATCACATGGGACTTAATCCACTCAGCTTTGTTAGTCAGTTTTCCAATCAGTTTTGCCAAATCCTGTTCTTTTCTACCTTCGTAACATTTCTCAGATATGTACCTTTCTTTCTTCTAACACAACCACCATGTTGATCCAGGACCTTATCACCTTATAATTAGATTATTGTAATAACCTATTGGTTAGTCTGCTTGTCCCAAGTTGTTCCCGACTCTATTCCATTCTCCACTCACTTGTCAAAGTGATCTTTCTAAAGCACAGGACTGACCACATGCACAGACATAGACACAGACACAGACACACAGACACACACATACACCATTCAGTCAACTCTACCCTGTATTGCCATGAGGACCATGTAAGATGCTTTGTTTGACTTTAAAAGCCCTTCATAATATGGCCCCTTCCTAATTTTACAATTTTCTTAAACCTTCCTTTCTTCCACACATTCTGGGATCCACTGATACTAGCCTTCTTGCAGTTCCTCACGCACTGGCTGTCCCCTATTCTTGGCTCTCTTTCCCTCTTCATCTCCGCCTCCTGGCTTCTCTGGCTTCTTTTCAAGCCTCAGAAAAAGTCTACTGAAAGAAGCCTTTCCCATTCCTCCTTAAGTGCTCTCCTTCTGAGATTATCTCCAATTTACCAGTGCCTTCCCTCTGAGATTATCTCCAATTTACCCTAAAAATATCCTATGTAATTTGCATGTTGTTTCTCTCTTTAGACTAAGTTCCTTGAGAACAGGGACTGTTTTTTGCCTTTCTTTGTATTTCTGGAACTTAGCACAGTACCTGGTATAGAGTAGGGGCATATAAATACTTGTTGACTTGATTTCAACTCCTGTTCTGGGGCCTAAACCCTCCTAATTGGTCAATGCATGAGAGAAAACTCACATGTTTCACTCTATCTAGCCTGCCCCAGCCATGGCCCTCCCCTATAGTAATTTTCTTCCTATCTTCCCTGACATTGCATACACCACCCACTTCCCTTTCATCTCTGGCTCTGAGAACCATAATCAGATCAATATTAACATTGCTTTTTGAAAGGGTGTGTTAGTCAATTCCCCTATGGCTCTACTCTACTGCCCTGTGATTTCCTAGACCAACACACACTTCCTTTTGAAACCACTTCTCTATCTCTATATAGCTGTAGTCTTCTTTGAAATGTAAACTTCAGTGTGGGGACCATCTCACTTTTGCATTCTCAACTCTTAGTATAGTGCTCATTGCTTGTCTGATAAATGCTTAATAATCATTCATTCATTCACATCTGACTCTGTCACTTTTGTCCTTAAAGACTCTTCTTTGTTGGCTACTTATTTTTTTTTATTTTACTGTTTAAATTTTATCTGAAGCTCTCATTGCATCTGCATGAGGGAAATCCTGATGCAGAAACTGCCCCTTCCCATGTTGAAATTCTCTCCATTGAAACATATCAGCAACTTATTTGGTACTTAAAGAATGAACATGAATTACCAAGCAAATTTTATTTTTGCTTTTTTTGGAGGGGGAAGGTAGGGCAATTGGGGTTAAGTGACTTGCCCAAGGTCACTTGGCTACTTTTTATGTTAAGTGTTTGAGGTCAAATTTGAACTCAGGTCCTCGCCCCATACCAATCAATTTTTTTTTATTTTTTTAATTTGTTTATATATATATATATATACACATATATTTGAATATTTGATTTTAAAACTTTCAATTCCAGATTCATTCCCTTCCCCCCCTGCCACCCACCCCCACTGGGAAGACAAGCAGTTCAGTATAGGTTGTACATGTGCGGCTAATGCAAAACAATAACATAGTAGATGTATTGTAGAAGACTGACTATATTTCCCTCCCTCCTATCCCACATCCCACTTGTTCTATTCTATACTTTGATCCTGTCCCTTTTCAAAAGTGGGTGCTTCCAACTTCCCTCCCCCCCAGCCTGCCCTCCCTTCCATTATCCCCCCTCACACCCCTTCCCCCACTATTCTCCTGGAGGGTGAGATCCCCTATTTAGTGTGTATTTCCCTCCCTCCTCAAGCCAGATTCAATAGGAATAAGGTTGACCCATTCCCTTTTCCCTTCCTATTCTTCACCTACATTGTAACCATTTTCCCTTGCCTCTTCTGTATGAGATAGTTGCCCCACTCTGTCTCTCCCCATCTCCTCTCATTATATTTCTCTCACCTCTTAATTTTACCTTTTAAGTATCATCCCTTCCTGTTAAATTGGTCCCGTGCCCTCTATCTATGTATACCTGTAAACATATATACACACATTCACATATGTATTCATATGCCCGCATACCCTCATATAAAGATATATATATTTCTAAACCCTTCAACTACTGAGAAAAGTTTCATAAGTTACAATTATTGTTTTTCCATGTAGGAATGTTAATAGTTCAACTTTGGCCAGGTGGCTCAGCAAGCAAGAGCTTCAAATCTGGGCCCAGACACCCAGCACCACACCCAGAAACAACAACCGGCCATGCAACCCCGAGCAAGCCACTCAACCCCGATTGCTCCAAAAAAAAAAATAGTTCAACTTTGATAAGTTCCTTATGATTTCTTTTCCCTGTTTACCTTCTCATGTTTCTCTTGCTTCTTGTATCTGAATGTCAAATTTTCTATTCAACTCTGGTTTTTTCAGCAAGAATGCTTGAAAGTCCTGTATTCCACTAAATGACCATATTTTCCCCTGAAACATGATACTCAGTTTTGCTGGGTAGGTGACTCTTGGTTTTAATCCCAGCTCCCTTGACCTCCGGAATATCACATTCCAGGCCCTTCGATCCTTCAGTGTAGAAGCTGCCAGATCTTTGGTTATCCTGATTGTGTTTCCCCAATATTCAAATTGTTTCTTCCTGGCTGCTTGTAATATTCTCTCCTTAATCTTGGAATTCTGGAACCTGGCTATGATATTCCTAGGAGTTTTCTTTTTGGGATCTTTTTCAGGAGGTGATGGGTGGATTCTTTCAACCTCTATTTTGCCCTCTCGTTCTAAAACATCAGGGCAGTATTCTTTGAGAACTTCCTGGAGGATGCTTTCCAGGCTCTTACTTTGGTCATGGCTCTCAGGCAGTCCAATACTTTTTAAATTATCTCTCCTGGATCTATTTTCCAGGTCAGTGGTTTTTCCCATGAGATATTTCACATTGCCTTCTATTCTTTCATTTGTTTGGATCTGTTTAACAGCATCTTGATTTCTCATAAAGTCATTAGCTTCCATTTGCTCCAGTCTAATTCTGAAGCAATGATTCTCCTCAGTGAGCTTTTGAGATGCTTTTTCCATCTGGCAAATTCGACTTTTTAAGGCATTCTTCTCCTCATTGCCTTTTTGAGCCTCCTTTGCCATTTGAGTCAGTCTGTTTTTTAAGGTATTATTTTCTTCAGTCAGGCTGTTGACTCTCATTTCATAATTTTCTTGCATTGTTCTCATTTCTCTTCCCAATTTTTCCTCCACTTCTCTTATCTGCTTCTTAAGGTCCTCTATGGCCTGTAACCAGCTTGTATTTTCCTTTGAAGCTTTTGGTGCAGGAGTTGTGACTTCACTGTTTTCCTCCTGTTCCATGCTTTGCTCCTTTTTGTCCCCAAAATAGGAGTGTATTGTTGGAATCTTCTGTCTGCTTTGTTTCCTTTGCCTGCTCATTTTGCCACTCAATGATTTGACTTTTGGGCTTTTTGCCACAGTAGGACTCTGCCACCAGACAGGGGAGTTTTCGTCCCAAACGCTGGGGTTTTCTCAGCTGCCGGAGGTATTAGATGGGTGCCCTCTCTGAGGTCTCCACATGCTCTGGCAAGCTGGACACACACCCCAGGACCTTCACCCTAGACTGCAATCCAGATCCAAGCAGGTTAAAGCAAGAGCAATTACCCCTCAGACTGGTGCTTGGTCCCCCTACACTCTGCAGGCCAGGAGCTGAAGCCACCACGTGGCACTGGCAGGCTGTGCCAGTGTCTCAGCGGTTTCTCGCCCTGGGGGTAAAAGCCACGCACTCCCACTTACTGCGTCCCAAAGTCCAGAATGCACTGGCCTCTCACCTTGTCCTTCGCATCTATGTATTGATAAATCTGGAAAGGGCCACAGCTGCTGCTGATCTGGAGTCCCTCTGGCTGGTGGCTGGTCAGGCCCGCCCTGGGACTAAAGCCTCAGCTCGGTGCTGGGCTCGGCTCCCAGAGCGTTGCTCTGGCCGATTCCTGCCGGCCTGCCCGCCTGTTCTCAGTGGGAGGTTAGCTTCTCTGTGTCATTTTGTGGGTTCTGCAGCTCCAAAGTTTGTTTAGAGTCCCCTTTTTACATGGATTGGGGAGGGTGGAAGCCAGAGCCGAGGGAGGGCAGTGCTTCTACTCCGCCATCTTGCCCAATCAATTTTTAATGATAATTGAAGAAGCAAAGGAGACTATGGTCCTTGGAACATGAGGTCAAAAAGGAGGGAGAAACCAGGTTATAGAGATGAAAGAGACTCCAAGATCTCAGAAGCCAGAAGTCACTTCTGATGAGACCTTTACCAGGGGAGAGAGCTCACACAGGGTACTGGTGCCACAGGAAGAAATGGGCCATCTGGTAGCTTCACATTTTAATCTAATTATTCTTATTAACAAGGTGCTAAACTCAGTAGTTTCAGTTTCTGAAGAAGTACAAGTGTTGTCAATGTCCTTCTGAATTCTCACACACTAAGGCAAAATGCAAGTCACCCCACCCTAGTTAGAGTTTTGTCACTATAACATTCTATCATTAACCATATGTGTTCTTGTCATATATAAAATGTGAGCTCCCTGAAGGCTAGGAGCTGTGGGTTTTTTTTTTTTGTAACCCTATAGCCTAGCACAGTGCCTTGCACATAGTAGGTGTATAATAAATGTTGATTTGAATTGAATGTTGCATAGGTATATATGGTGTATAGCTACATCTGTGAGAAGAGAAAACAGCTGCACCAATATCAATTTTTAGATTTGGGGATAAGAATTTTGTCACCTTTTGTGTCCCTGTCATTTAGTATGTTTGTAGTGTATGGTTAGGGTGTGTGAGTCTGAATCATTGGCTGTGTGCAGGCTTGATGAGAGTCCAATTTACATATTCTCAATTTAATCTAAAGTAGGTACTAATTGATTACTGCTGAATGTCGGCACGCTCTGATTATCTGTTCAAGATGCTGCGGAGGAAATAAAAAAGAAAGGGATTTCATTTGTGGGTAGGAGTTTATATTCTGAAAGCAATGGAAAGAATATGTATTTCTATAACCCCCTCCCTCCCCCAAAGCCCAATGAATTTATCCCAAAGACCAATACTAAAAATTAGCAAATCAATATAGGCTGGAGCTAAGAGTCACCTGTTTTAGGCTGAGCCTCATAGGGTGGTTGGGGTGGCCAAAGACCTGGGCCCTAGTCTTTAATTTTTGCAGGCTCAAAAATCCCAATTTCATCAGTTTGCACAAGGGTGATTAGACTCTGGGAAATTGATTCGTGTTAGCAGACTCCCACGAGACTGATTCCTGCACCCGAAACACATGTTGGGCAGGATAACTGGTAGCAAGCATTTACTGAGGGCATTCCCCCTGTTGGGTAAGTATATTCAGAATATCAAAGTACAGATCAGAAAGTTACTTGGTTAGCCCAGAATTAGAACAAAGGGAGGTGGATATTCTTAGGGGATATTTCCATCAAGCCATGTAGTGAGATGAATTGCCCTTCTCTACTCCAGGGATATTTCTGTCTAGATAACCTGTAGAAGTCATTAAAATCAGGGCACCCTTTCCCCTGGGGCAATGCTGGAGACAGTGATTTTTTTTTTTTACTCCTTGACTCACATTTTTTTTAGACTTTATACAAACCATCAGCTTCCCATTTTTGTTATTGGTTTACAGTGTTACCTTAGACATGCTTCAATTAATTTGATCGTCTGGCATCAAGTCTTCACAAGTTTTCTTGGTGAGATTTTAAAAGATCTCTTAGTCCATTGATAAGCTCTGAGAAGCATCTCAGTGCCATTAGTTCACAAACTATCTCTTACACCAGGTCCCTGCTGCAGATGGCTAATCTAATCCATATTATGCTGACTCTCATTAGCTTTTGTTTCTGATGATGGCTTTTTGTGACCTTGTCCCTTAATTCTAGGGGTGTTCCCAGTTTGAAGCTTGCAATCCTCATGCACTAACTAATCCATATAGTCTGATGGGTCCTTTTTAGTAACCAATGCAATTTAGTTCTCTAAATGACTCCTCTGCCATTTGCTTTTCTTTATATTGTGTAGACACTTCTCTGTTGTTGAAGGGCCCATTTATAGTGAATATACAACTCTTTCCCCATCCCCTCTTACACAACACACACATACACACACACACACACACATGCAGCTACAAAGGGGCTTAATCAAAGAAAGCAAGAACATAAGAATACAGTTGAAACCCTTCCTTTCAATGCAAGACATACAGTGGAGCAAGCTGTCACACATTAAACCAGGAGAGAAACATGAACACAAGGAATGGAAAGGGTGAGAAAAGCAGTCAAAGTCACTAGCTGAAAAGAGTTCTGCTTAGACTATAGAGCATCAACAGCTGAGGCTCAGGGTTGGTGTTCTGATCTGATTATTTTCTTGCTCATCCATCAGGCTTGTTATTTTGTTATTGTGAAATTGTTATTGTGAAAGGTGATGAGACCTAGAGAGGGATGTTGAGAGGATCAAAAGAGCGACCTCTGCATGTACAACAATGGATATCTTTTTCTTGTCTGTTCACTTGTCTATTTTTCTTTTTCTTTTTTAAGCAATCGGGGTTAAGTAACTTGCTCAAGGTTACACAGCCAGTTATTTCTGAGTGTGGTGCTAAGTATCTGAGCCTGGATTTGATCCCCAGGTCATCTCGACACTGGAGCCAGTTCTCTTACTCGCTGTGCTACCTGGCTGCCCCAAAGACAAACTTAAGTCTTCTATTCTGACCATCATTTCTTTTTTTTTTCTTTTTGGAGGGGAGAGGGCAGGAAAATTGGGGTTAAGTGACTTGCCCAAGGTCACACGGCTAGTAAGTGTCTCAAGTGTCTGAGGCTGGATTTGAACTCAGGTCCTCCTGACTCCGGGGCCAGTGCTCTACTCATTGCGCCACCTAGCCGCCACTTGTCTATTTTTCTTATTGTGATAGGTGCACAGGGCTAGGTTCAAGCCATGCATTAAGTTTCTCACTTTCCCATAATCGAGTAAAGTTTTATCACAAGACAGAAATTGGACTAGACCCATAATTGAATAGGAGAGGAACTGAGCTAGATCCAGAATTGAATTACAAAATAAAGTCAGTATGGTTCATTCAATTCCCACCCTATACAATTTGGTTCCCTTTGGGATCAGCATCTCAAGAGCACTAGATATTTTGTAGGAAAGCAAGGATCTCAAGTCTTAGAGGTCTCAACTAAATAATCATAGGCAACTAGGAAGTAGGCTTCATTTGGTCAGAATAGGAAAGGAAGTTGCCTTTTATAAGGGTTGGTCTCACCCTAGGTTTGTCTGTTTTCTAAATCTGTAGCCCTGAAGCAATTCCTTTTTGTATTTTATTTGTTCAAGTCCAAGAAACTCTGGACACCAATGCTATCTTTCTTCACATAATCACTTAAACAGGAACTTTGCTTCCGTCCATCTATAAATCCCACACCTCCTCATTCCCCAGTCTTCCATATTGCTATTTAGTCTAAATATGCCCTGAATCAGGAAGCTCATCTGCCCACAAAGTGAGTTTGCTTGACATGAATTATGGGCATAGAAACTGGTGAGAAGAAACCCATTCAATCTGAAAAATAGGATTTTTTTTTTGCATCTTTGAATGCATTGAATCTTCTTCGTTTGTGGACTTGAATGGACTCCCTCGGGCAGCTCACTCAAGCCTGGACATTTTGTTCCTTTGGTTAAGAAGCAAAAGTATTCTGTTATCCAAGTGGATGGCATTATTATATAACAGCCACAGTGAAGAAAGCAAAGAAACTATGCACATGTTCCATTGTTATTTTCACTGGGTGAGTTAAAATGTTGGAATATTCACCCATATTTGAACCTGGACTTAACGTTCCCATCCCATACTTAGAACTGTTTATACTCTCTGATTTTGAGAACATCAAGGATCCAAAACAATTTATCATTTTACAGATGAAGAAACTGAAGCCCAGAGGGAAAGAGTAACTATCTCTTGTCTTTGTTTTATTTCTTTATTATAGTCCTTAGATTATCTTTGTACATGTGTATATTTGGGCATATGGCTATTTGTGTTTTGTTTCCCCAAGTAGGGGACTAAGTTTCCTTAAATGCAAAATGAGAGAGCTACACTGGATAAGCTTAAAGATTCCTTCCATGGGTCGGCCAGGTAGCACAGCGAGTTAGAGCACCGGCTCCAGTGTTGGGATGACCTGGGGATCGAATCCCAGGCTCAGACACTTAGCACGCACCCAGAAACACCTGGCCGTGTAACCTTGAGAAAGTTACTTAACCCCAATTGCTTTAAAAAAAAAAGATTCCTTCCAGTTCAAAATCTGAATATATATTTATATATACACACATGTATATAAAATGTGTGTATGTACATGTATATATACATTATATGTTAGATATGTTATATAGCACATCATATGCATTACATATACATTATATGTGTGGTATGTATATAGCTATACATACACACAAATGTATATGTAAGTCCTACTTTGTCATCAACTAGAAGTCAGACACTGTACATTTTGCTTTCCTTGGATTACATACTCTCTCACTTTTTCTTCCTGCCTGCCCCCAATACCTTTACAAACTTTGACTGCAGTAGGCATTTAGTAGATGGTACTAATTGTGTAGAAGGACCCAAGTTGAAATTGTCCTGCTTGACAGCTCCCCCTTCCCCATTAACATTTGTTGTGTCTGACAGTGATTTTGAAACAATTACACTTAAACAAAGATTGGTTGTGGGGGCACTTAACCTCTAAGTAATTTCTTTCAGAAGAGAGATATTTGCCACATGGTTTTAAGAGATTTTTCTCCATTATGAGACTCCAAGGTAAGAGTAAGGGTAAAAGTCATTTCACAATAGATAGGTGGTCAAGGCACATGAACAGTTTTCAAAAGAAGAAATTATAGTATTTTTAAAATGCTCTAATACATTAATAAGAGAAATATGAATTAGAACAAATGTAAGGCAACACCTCAGATCCATTAAATTGTCTAAGATGATAAAGAACAGAAATCATCAGTATCAGAAGGGTTATAAAAAGACAGATATCAATCAATCAAACACCAAACATTTCTTGAGCATCTATTCTATGCTAGGCATTGTGCTGGTAATCCAAGTACAAAGAATTAATACCTACTCCCATGAAGCTTATGTTACTATGATAGAGGAAACAATAAGTACATATATAAAGTATATATAGCATATTAGATATAAAGTGAACAAAAATGTGTGTGTGCAAAGTAGTTTGGGAAAGATGGGCTCTAGCAGTTGGAGAGATCACAAAGGCTTCAATCAATCACTCAATAAACATTGATTAAACACCTACTATGTGACTACTGTGTAATGCCACTGCTATACTAAGTGTCAGCTTCATCTAAAAGAAGATACTTAAGGTATCTTCTTAGAGGAAGGGAGGGACTCTCTGAGGTAGAGTCAAGGAGAGAGGCAATGGAGGACTGCCAATGGAAAAGCACAGAGATAGGAAGCAAGACTCATGAGTTAGGTCCCTACAAGGGAGCTGTTGCTTTGGGTCCTAGAGATATCTCTGGGTCTGCATTCTGAATGCTATAGCTCACAAATCCCTACACGTCCTTCCATTAAAATCATGCTGGTAGACAAAGACATTTCCTAAGATTTTCTAGTAGGAAAAGTTGCTACAAAACATCCCTCCCATAAGCCTGAAGTCAGGAGTGTGCTGGAGCCAGCTTGAGCCAGCTGTGCAGAGAGCTGGTGTTAAATTTTCATTGTGAGCATATACACCTCAGAAATTGGCAAACACTACAAATCAGAGCTTGATTTATTGTTGTATTGACTGTCTAGGCTTAAGAAAGAGATGGAGTAATAGTGAATAATGAAAATTAAATTTGAAAGTATGTCTTGCTTTTTCAGAGAGCCAGGTTGTTAAATATTTTACTAGCATACCCTGCCTGAGGCACATTCCCCCACAATACACACAATATTTGGGGGAAGAAGTACAATGGTCAAATAAACTTGCACAAAGCCACCTCACAACTGCCATAGAGTCTAGAAGTTCCTTCTCCCTTCCTACAGTCTTCATGACACATGCTTCAGCTGGGTTTCCAGAGTCTGATACTTGTTCTAGCTCACCCAACTCTCAATTGTCAGGTAGCCCAACTCATTGGATAGAGCCATTTCCTCCCTCAGCTGGAATAATATTTCTGTAACCAAGTCTGTCTACAGTGTATGTCTCTCTCCCTGCTAGAGCTAATATTTCTTCTTGGTTGAGTAGCTACAAAGCTAATTGGGGGGAAGGGGAGAGAGAGAGAAATTACCCTATTCCCCTCTCCCAGGAAATCTCCATCAAAAGCAGCCTCTGGCTTTCACTCTCTCCCACTTTTTCTTTTTGGCTGTAATTCAGGAAAATATTTATTCCAGACAGCTCTAATAAACATCAAGCTACTTGCTAAATATGGTGACTTCCAAATTATCTTTCAAACAAACTGGCCTGAAAGTTAGTAACCACTTCTTATCAAGATTAAAAACGTTTCCTCAAATGATAATTTTAGATTTTCTTAAGTGTACAAACTAACAAGAGAAATAGAAACTCCCTATTTTTAATTTGTATAGTAGCAGGTATGCAAATTGTTAACTGTACTTTCATGTATGGCTTGCTAAAACGCTGATGAAACAGGATTCCACCCTTGTTAAATAGTGCTACTCCAGTTGAGCATTCAGTACATTTTACTGGGTGATCTACTTCTTCACTCGCTGTTTGAATTGTGGAATTTTCACTGTCAGACTTCATTTTCTTATGACCCTGCCTTTTCTTCTGATTCATTGAGCTTTTACATCTTAGAACCTCCTCTCTGTTGACAAAGCAATCCATCACAAACATAGCTCTGAATTGAGTTCTATAGCATTCATGCCTCTGGCAGTCAAGGCACGGGGCAATTCAAGACAGCATTACTATTTGGAACAGCCTGTTGCTGGTGAGAGTCACACTCCCGAAACAATGATACTCTCTTCTTTGTGCATCAACCAATGCCGGATCTCTATTGTGTTTT
This sequence comes from Petaurus breviceps papuanus, assembly GCF_028583685.1. Lineage (NCBI taxonomy): Eukaryota > Metazoa > Chordata > Mammalia > Diprotodontia > Petauridae > Petaurus > Petaurus breviceps. The sequence continues at coordinate 1,909,078 of NW_027187315.1, forward strand.
TCAGGATCACCTAATAATTCATGATTTTTTTGGAATCTGACTCTGCTGTGTTTTCTTCTTGCTCGTTTGTGATATTACTGTATCCTCACCCATAGAATCAGAATCAGAATACATGTCATCATAATACTTTGAATGAACCGTTCCAGTTTTCACAGTTCCTAAAGAAGAACCTGTTTCTCATGACGACAACTTATCTTCCATTGTTTTTAAGGTGGAATTTCATTCAGTTTCCATTTCATTTTCAAATTCAACTTCACCAGATGATTCACTTTCACCAGTAAGACATTTTCTGGGATGTTTTCAGTTTTGGTCAGGAGTGCCCTGCAAAAGTTCACCTGCTGCATCTTTAGAACTGTTCAAAGCTGATTTCTTGTCTTTACTGAGCTTAACTACATACAGGTCATCATCTTCAGAAAGCAGGTTCATGGAGAACCTGCATATCATACAGCTGGCCCAGTGCAGCTGATTGGAGTGAATCCATGAAGTCACCAGATTGCAGTTGTACTTTTTAATGGCAGCCCCTAGATCCCAGGGCTTAGCTATTTAAAGCCTTCAGAAGCAAGGCTAATTTGTTTGCTCAGTCAATCAAGTAGTTCCCTTCTGGACTCAACCAGAAAGGTGTTCACACCTCATAAAGGGATCAAGGCATAGACCCAATTCTACAGTCAGTTTAACACTTCATTAAAACCTTGTGATTATATTCTGAACCTTTTTGGGACTATGTCAACCCAGGGGAGTGGGGACTGGACAGAAGGAGAGCATCCTCTTTTTTATATAAACAATGAAGTAATTAAACCAACCAAATCAAAATTGTGATATTTTGACTAACGTGGTTACACCTGGGACAGGTATTTCTGTTTTTCCTACAAAGGATAAAAAATGGATTCTACTTAGGTGATTCTTTTTCCCCCTTTAAATAATTTTATTATCTTTTTGTTCTTATATCACCTACATTTTCCAATGTATCTCTCTCCTTGGCTTCTCCCAGGGAGTCATCTATTAAAATAAATATTTTAAAAAGTAAAATGATTTTCTTTTTTTTAATGAAGGGAAAGACTTTTATTAAGGGTGTTTTTTTTTTATTCTCATTATTCAATCATTTAAGTCATGTCCAACTCTTCATACTCATTTGGGGTTTTCTTGACAAAGGTACTGGAGTGATTTGTTATTTCTTTCTCCAGTTGATTTTACAGAAGAGGAAGCTGAGGCAAATAGAGTTAAGTGATTTCCCCAGAGTCATACAGTTAGTAAGCATCTGAGATCATATCTGAACTCAGGTCTTCCTGATTCCAGGCCCTGTGCTGTAATCACTGTGCCACTTAGCTGCCCTTAGTAAATTCTTACCCCATGTCAAACACTGTATTAAATGCTAGGCATTCAAACAAAAATACTCAGAAAGTCCTTGTTCACAAGGAGCTCACATTCCAATTGTTAGAAACAATACTTAAAAGAAAGTTCATCTACAGAGAACTGCCTCTTTATTTCTTTTTTAAAATATATACTTTACTTTTTAATTCTTTTTTCTCAAATACATATAAAAACAATTTTTAACACTGATTTTTTTAAAATTCTGAGTTCTAAATTCTCTTTTCCTGTTTCCTCTTACCACTCCTTGAGAAAGCAAGTAATTTCATAAAGATTATACTTGTAAAATGTATTTCTATATTTCATGTTACAAAAGAAAATGACAAATATTGTAGGGGATTTGGAAAAATTGGGACATTAATGCATTGTTGGTGGAGTTGTGGACTGATATAACCTTTCTGGAGAGCACTTTGGAACTATGCTACAAAGGGCTATAAAACTGTACATGCCCTTTGACCCAGCAATACCTCCCTCCAAAATACCAAGAAAAAATAAAGTTATAAAAATATTCTTCAATCTGCATTCAGACTCCATCATCTCTCTCTCTGGAAGTGGGTAGCATTTTTCATCATAGGTCTTTTAGAATTGTCTTGGATCATTGTATTCCTGAGAATAGCTGAGTCATTCACATTTGATCATTGTACAATATAGCTATTACTATGTACAATGTTCTCCTGGTTCTATTTAATTCACTTTACATCAATTCATATAAGTAGTTCCAGGTTTCTCTGAAATTATCCTGCTTGTCATTTCTTATAGAACAATAATATTCCATTACAATTATATACCACAACTTGTTCAGCCATTCCCCAGTTGATGGACATCCCCACACTTTCCAATTTTTTGCTACAATAAAGAGACCTGCTATAAATATTTCTGTAAATGTAGATCCTTTTCTTTTTTCTTTGATCTCTTGGAGATACAGACCTACTAGTGATATTGCTGGGTCAAAGGGCATGTACAGTTTTATAGCCCTTTGTAGCATAGTTCCAAAGTGCTCTCCAGAAAGGTTATATCAGTCCACAACTCCACCAACAATGCATTAGTGTCCCGATTTTTCCAAATCCCCTACAATATTTGTCATTTTCCTTTTTTGTCATATTAACTAATCTGATAGGTATGAAGTGGTACTTCAGAGTTGTTTTGCTTGCATTTATCTAATCAATAGTGATTTAGAGGATTTTCATATAGATAGCTTTAATTTCTTCTGTAAAGTACTTCTTCATATCCTTTGACCCTTTATCAATTAGATTATGACTGATAGTCAAAAATTTAATTCAGTTCTCTACTTATCTGAGAAAAGAGGTTTTTATCAGAGAAACTTTCTGTAAAATTATTTTCACAGTGTCCTGCTTTCTTTCTAATCTTGGCTGCATCGGTTTTGTTTGTGCAGAATCTTTTTAATTTAATTTATCCAAATGATCTATTTTATATCCCCTAATGTCTCTATCTCTTACATCATCATATATTCTTCCACTATTTATAGAGTTGAGGTAAAATATTTCTTTCTCTGCTGATTTGTTTATGATATCACCCTTTATATCTAAATCATGTACCCATTTTGATTTTATCTTTATATACAGCGTGAGATGTTGGTTTATACCTAATTTCTGCAAACTATTTTCCAGTTTTCCCTGTAATTTTTGTCAAATAGTGAGTTCTTTTCCCATAAGCATGGATTTTTGTGTTTATCAAACCCTATATCACTATAGTCCTTTACTATCGTATTGTTGTTGCATTGTTTCAGTCATGTCTGACACTTTGTGACCCCATTTGGGGTTTTCTTGGCAAAGATACTGGAGTGGTTTGTTATTTCCTTCTCCAGCTCATTTTACAGATGAGGAAACTGAGGCAAACAGGGTGAAATAACTTCCCCAGGGTCACACAGCTAGTCAGCATCTGAGGCAAGATTTGAACTCAGGAAGATGAGTCTTCCTGACTCCAAGTCTAGTGCTCTATCCACTGTGCCACCTAATTGCCCTTATTACTGAGTGTTGTATACCTACCCCACTCATCCATCCCTCTCTTTCTTCACCAGTGCTAGATTATTTTAATTATTGTAGCTTTATAATAGTTTGACCTTCCAATTTTTTTCATTGATTCCCCTGATTTTCTTGCTCTTTTGTTCTCCCAGATAAATTTTATTATTACTTATTTCTCCTCTATAAAATAATTTTTGGTAGTTTGATTGGTATGATACTGAATAAGTAAATTGATTTGGCTAGAATCATCATTTTATTATATTGACTCAGCCTACTTTTAAGCAATTAATATTTCTCCAATTGTTTAAATATGATTTTATTTGTGTGAAAAGTGTTTTGTAATTGTGCTCATAAAGTTCCTGGTTTGTCTTGGGAGGTAGACTCCCAAGTATTTTATATTATGTATAGCTATTTTAAATGGAATTTCTCTTTCTATCTCTTTCTGTTGGACTTTGTTGGTAATATATAGAAAAGCTGGTGATTTATATGGGTTATTTTATATCTTGCAACTTTGTTTCCAATTGATTTTAAATTTATATTTCCATGCCCCTTTATTGAAAGTCATTTTTATTGCATTATGACTTGAAAAGAATACATTTAATATTTCTACTTTTCTGCATTTTGTGAGAGGTTTTATGCCCTAATACATGGTTAATTTTTGTGAAGGTGCCATGTACAACTTTGAAAATAGTATGCGCCTTTCTATTTCCATTCAATTTCTTCCAATTATCATATTTAATCTTTCCAAAATTCTGTTCTTCTCCTTAACTTCTTGTTTGTTTATTTTTTGTTAGATTTATCTAGATGTCAGAGGGGAAAGTTGAGGGCTCCCACTAGCATAGTTTTACTGTCTATTTCCTCCTTTTACTTATTTAACTTTTCCTTTAATGATTTGGAAGCTATACCATTTGATACATATATGCTTAGTATTGCTATTACTTCACTCTCTATAATACCTTTTAGCATTATGTAGTTTAACTTGCTTATCTCTCTCTCTCTCTCTCTCTCTCTCTCTCTCTCTCTCTCTCTCTCTCTTTCTCTCTCTCTCTCTTTTTCTTTTTGGAGGGGAGAAGGAAGGGCAATTGGGGTTAAGTGGACACATGGTTAGTAACTGTTAAGTGTTTGAGGCCAGATTTGAACTCAGGTCCTCCTGACTCCAGGGCTGGTGCTCTATTTACGGCACCATCTAGCTGCCCCATGCTTCTCTCTTATAATTAGATCTATTTTTGCTTTTGTTTTGTATGAAGTCATTTTACCTTTTACTTTTTTTTTAATTACTACCTTTGCTTTTTTTTTAACTTCAGCATAATAGATTATGTTCCAGTTCCTTATTTTTACTCTGTGTGTGTCTCTGTTTCAAGTGTGTTTCTTCTAAACAATATATTGTCATATTCTGGTTTTTAATTCACTCTGCTATCCACTTCCATTTTATGGTTGAATTCATCCCATTAACATTTAGTTATAATAATTGACTATGTATTTTCCTCCATCCCATTTTCCCTCCTGTTTATCCTTCTTTCATTTTTTATCCTCTCTCCTCAAAAGTCCGTTATATTTCTGACCACTACCTCCTTCATCCCCCCTCCTTTCTATCAGCTCCCACTACCTCTCATCATCTGCCCTTCTTACTTTCCTGTGGGATAAGATAGATCTTTATACTCAACTGCGTGTGTATGCTATTCCTCCTTTGAGATAATCCTGATGAAAGTGGGGTTCAAGTGTCACCCTCCATCCTCCATCTTTCTCTCCACCATATACATTCTTACTTTTGCACCTCTTTTATGTAAGATAATTTTCCCCATTCTACCTTTCCTTCCCTCCTTCTCCCAGTGAATCTCTATTTATAACCCCTTAATTTTGCTTTTTTGAAATCATCCCATCATAGTCAACTCATGCCCATGTCCTCAGTCTATGTATACTTCTTCTAACTGCTCTAATAATTACAAAGTTCTTAGGAGTTACAAGTATCATCTTCCCATATGGGAATGTAAACAGTTTAACTTTATCAAATCTCTTATGATTTATCTTTTATGTATACCTTCCAGAACATCATATTCCAAGTCCTCTGCTCTTTTAATGTGGAAGCTGCTAAATCTTGTGTTAGCCTGACTGTGGATTCATATTTGAATTGGTTGCTTGCGATATTTTTTCCTTGCTCTGGTAGCTCTTGAATTTGGCTATAATATTCCTGGAAGTATTCATTTTGGGGTCTTTCAGGAGGTTATAGGTGAATTCTTTCAATGTCTACTTTGTCCTTTTGGGTTCTAGGATATCAGGACAATTTTTCTTTATAATGTCTTGAAATGTGATGTCTAAGTTTTTTTTTTTAATGGTGACTTTCAGGTAGTCTAATAATTCTTAAATTATTTTTTCTTGATCGGATTTCCAGGCCATTTGTTTTTCCAATGAAATATTTCACATTTTCTTCTATTTTTTCATCTTTTGATTTTGTTTTATTGTTTCTTGATATCTCATGGTGTCATTAGCTTCTACTTGCCCAATTCTAATTTTTAAGGAATTATTTTCTTCAGTGAGCTTTTTGTAGATACTTTTCCATTTGGCCAATTTTGCTTTTTAAGAAGTTATTTTCTTCAGTATTTTTTGGGGTGCCTCTTACCAGCTGTTGATTCTCTTTTTGTAATTTTATTGCATTGCTCTCGTTTCTTTTCCCAATTTTTCCTCTAATTCTCTTATTTGATTTTTGAAATTCTTTTTGAATGCTTCCAGAAATTCTTTTTGGGATTGTGTCCAATTCACATTTTTTCTTTCAGACTTTGCATGTATTTGTTTTCACTTTGAGTTTGTCTTGATTTTCTTCTGAGTTTGTCTTGATTTTCCTTGTCATCACAGTAACTTTCTATGGGAAAGTTTGTTGTTGTTGTTTGTTCATTTTTTTCAGTTTATTTCTTGACTTTTAACTTTATGTTAAAGTTGGGTTCTCCTCCCAGAGTGGAGGGAGCACTATCTCAGGCTTCAAGTTTTTATCCTGCTGATTTTGGAGCTAATTCTGGGGAACTATAAGTTTTTTGTTCTTTCAAAGTGTTATGATCTAAGGAGAGGTGTGATCACTGCTCTCCTGTTCCATGCTCTGGCCTGTGAGCAATCACATTCTTCTCCACCATGAAACTGTGACCAGAGTCCCTGATCCCTTTAATTCAAACTGGGTTTCAGAGACTTACTCTCTGTGTGACACTGATAAGTTGCTTAACTTCTTTCTACTTCAGTTTCCTTAACTATAAAATGGAGATAATAATAATAACATTTACTCCTCAGGGTTGTTGTGAGGATCAAATGCAAAAATATTTATGAAACTCCTGGCACATAGTAGGTGCTTGATAAATTCTTGTTTCCTTCTTTCCCTCCTTCCCTTTTTCCTCCCCTCTTCTTTCCCTCCTTCCTGCCTTCCCTCCTTCCTTCCTTCCTTCCTTCCTTCCTTCCTTCCTTCCTTCCTTCCTTCCTTCCTTCCTTCCTTCCTTCCTTCCACATAATTCACTCAGTGAGCACAGGCAAACTTGTCTGACATTATTAGCTTGTTCTATAAAAGCATGACTTTAGGTGAACCTAATTCTGGAACAAACAATGTCTGAAATGGAAAAATATGCTTCTGGGCAGCCTAAATTCAGAAGATGAAAACTAATTGCTGGTCTTTACAGAGAAATGAGGATACATTAGAGAATCGTGGGCAGGGGGATAGGCTGAATTGGGCTAGACCAGGATTATTAGACATCTAATAGACCAGAGCAATGGAGAAATGATGCACCAAGTTATCAAAGATTTATGGTGAATAGTCAGTGGTAAGGAGGAGATAAAAGAAGGCAAGTGACTGGCTCAAGGACAAGAAGCAAAAAATCCGGGAGAATGAGGAAAAAGCTAATTCTTTTTTTTTTTTTTTGCCATGACTTACTGAGCATCTAGTTCAATTGATCAACCAAGAAGCACTTATTAATCACCTACTATATACTAGCCATTGTGCAAGGCACTGAGAATACAAAGTAAAAAAAAATGAAGCCACCCCTGCCTTCAAAGAGCTTACATTCTTTCAGGGGAAACACATAAAAGTCAACAGAGATCACAACCTTTATCCATTCCTGTCCATCTTGTGAGATTTTTGTAATGTCTTCCCATAAGTTCAATAGAGAATGTTTCTACCCAATATGTTGCTTTGATCTTCCTCATCACCAAGGATGTAAGAAATTACCTTTTCACCAAGAAAGTAACTTTCTGTAGTCTTGTTTTCCCCCCATTTGCTCATTTTTCCAGCTAATTACTTGGCTTTTGAGCTCTTTGTTAAATTGAGGGTGTACCACCCCAACTTTCAGTTGTTTTGTGTAGTTGTTTTCAGAGATATCTCTAGGGACTTGTAAATTCTCAGTTCCTCCAAAGTGGTTTGATCAAAGGAGAGGTGTTTACTCCTCTCCTGGCCTGTGCTCTGGTGTGTGAGCACAGGCACTCTTTTCTGCCCTGGAACTGAGAGGAGAATTCCCTCTCCACAGCTGCCACCAGCTCTGCCACACCAGCACAGCAACCCAAATCAGTCACTCAATTCCCCCAATGTCTGTAGGCCAAGAGCTGCCGCCACTCTGGGGCTGGGACTGAGTCTGGGGCTGAACCATGCTCCTCTCTCAGCCATGTGAGGGAGCTTTCCCACTGACCTTTGAAGCTGTCTTTGGCATTTGTTGGCTGAGAAGTCTGGAAACTGCTGCAGCTGCCAGAGATTCAGTCCCCTGAGACCTGCTCCAGTCCTGTCTGAGCCAGTGTGACCCATGCTGGGCTGTGCTCCACTCCCAGCCTGGTGCAATAGACCCTTCCTGTCAGTCTTCCAGATTGTCTTGGGCTGGAAATCTGTTTCACTATGTCATTTTGTGGCTTCTGCAGCTCTAGTATTTGTTTAGAGTCATTTTTTACAGATATTTTGAGGGGTTTGCAGAGAGAGCTCAATCAGATTGCTGCTTCTATATGGCCATCTTAGCTCTGCCCCCTTGGGAATTGTTTCTTAATTAATCTTTATCCATAGTAAAATATTTACCTCTCCTGGGGAATTGAATGATATGGAATTGTTTAGATTGATAGAACATGTGGAAGAGGGAAAGATATTGATTAGAACTGGAGACCAGGAATTTTGTGCAAAATTTTCTTTGTCTGCCTTCTTGTAGAAAGAGGAGATGCAGGGCAAGAAATAGGGCAACCAATGAGACAGTGACCTTGAATTTATAGACTAAAAGATTATGTGTGTGTGTGTGTGTATATATGTATATGTATACATGGATGTGTGTATGTGTGTTATCTTTTTCTTTATGATTCAGAAGCAGTGAGGTAGGACAATTGATGCTTTTTTTCTAGACTTTGTGTATTTGAATAAAAGCTTTATATGTTGTTTTAGGAGCAATATCCCACTCCTCCACCCCCATGCAAGTTAGGCTAGTTTTTTTTCCCTTGAAATACATTGAAACTGGCCTTGAGACTTAATAGTTCCAGTGGCTTAAAGATTTAGGCTATTGATTTAACTTACTAGTCACCTGAGTACAAAAGACTCACAAGGAGCTTTAAGCACACACAATGGGCAACTCAGAGTGGGTACCTTCCACCTGCTGAATCAACTCGGAGTGTCCTTAATGCATATACTTCTTGATTATCTTTCTCTTGCTATGGTTAAGTAATGACCTACAAGTGTCTCATTTCATTTCATTATCATCCAACATAAACTACCAGGGGACTGGACTGAGCCAGGCATAGCCCAGAAAAATCCTATTAAATAAATTTTGCATCTCTCTTAGATCTTAGCACAGTACTCTGCAAGAGTAAGTATTTAATGATTGTTTTTTTGGAATTGAACAAAATGGACTTTGTGAATGGCGCTGCTAGGGATAGGTAAATCGTTTGTACCTAACACCTTTTTGTGATATTGACATAGCTGACTGTATCTCATAGTAAGATCATGCACCCCCACATAGCATCACTTTTGTGCTGAGGGGAAGGCACTGTGTCTCACTATGGGTTCTTTGAAACCAAAATAGCCCATTGTGTTGGATCTGAATTCTAATGTCTTTTAGTATTGTTTTCATTTATTTGTAACCTAGGGCATAAGTCTAGGCATTTGCTTAAAACTTTCCTCATTAACAGAGCAAATGATTACTCCATGCTCCAAGCCCCCAGAAGGGCAAGAAGGGTTGGTTATAGCTTGAGAGAGGAGTCTTCTTCTGGATGCCAGAAAGGACAAACACGGTTTCAGGTTCTCTTCTGGAAGAGGTACCTGGAGGGAGAGAATGATTTGTGGAAGAAGCCAACATGTAGGAGATTCACTTATTATACTAGAGACTTCAAGGAATTTCCCCTTGGATGAGATTGGGAATTATCTCTCTTGGTTGAATTGAGATATCTTGATACCAGTGAGAGAGATTATTCAATCTCTCTTTTGCCTGGTATGTTCTTATCTATAACTTTTCTGATTTCTGTTTGTTATCAAATTAATGAGCTTCTTCACTATCCACTATAGGTAATTTTTTTTCAAGTCACTAGAGGCAGCTGGTGACTTGTAGATAGAGCGCTAAGATTGGAATCAAGAAGACCTGAGTTCAAATCCAACCTCATAGACTTACTATGTCACCCTGGACAAGTCATTTAACTGCCTGACTCAGTTTCCTCAACAATAATAGCACCTACATCCCAAGGTTGTTGTAAGGATCAAATGAGTTAATATTTACAAAGCAGTTAGCACAGTGCCTAGCCTTCCCTTCTTTCCTTAGCTTACAATATTTGGGGGTGGGGGAGTAGACCTAATTCTAGCCTGGTATCCCTTCTTTAAAGAGAGCAGAGCAGGCCAGTCTCATGACTCTAATCTTGTGCTCCAATCTTGGCCAGAAACAAAATTTCCCTTAGAGAAGTGTGAGTAATATCCCAGAGATATCTATTTATTGTTGTTCAGTCATTTAGTCATGTCTGACTCTTTGTGATCCCATAGACCATAGCTCATCAGGCCCTTCTATCCTCCCTTGTCTCTCAAAGTCTGTCCACGCTTATGTTCATTGTTTCCATGACATCATCTATCCATTTCATCCTCTGCCATCCCCTTCTCCTTTTGCCTTCAATCTTTCCCAACATCAGTCTTTTCCAAAGAGTCCTGTCTTCTCATTATGTGACCAAAGTAGTTAAGCTTCAGCTTCACTTTTTTACCTTCCAGTGAATAGCCTGAATTAATTTCTTTAAGTATTGAGTGATTTGATCTCCTTGCTGTCCAAGGGACTCTCAAAAAGTTTGAAAGTGTTGATTCTGTGACATTCAGCTTTCGCTATAGTCCAGCTTTCACAGCCATACGTTGCTATTAGAAAAACCAGAGCTTTGACTATATGGACCTTTGTTGGCAAGGTAATGTCTCTGCTTTTTAGTATGCTGTCCAGACTTACCATAGGATAATGGTAAATTATCCTATTTTATTATATTATATATGTATATAATGTATATGTGTATGTATGTATGTATATAATATATATAATATGTATTATATATGTAGGATAATTATATTATCCTATTATAATTATCCATACTTTCCAAGGATCAAACATTTTTTATCTCATGGCTACAGTTGCCATCTGCAGTGATTTTGAGCCCAAGAATAGAAAATCTGACACTGCCTCCATTTCTTCTCCCTCTATTTGCCAGGAAGTGATGGGACTGTTGCCAAGATCTTAGTTTGTTTTGTTTTTGTTTTTAATGTTCACCTGCAAGCCAGCTTTTACTCTCTCTTCTTTCACCCTCATCAAGAGGCTTCTTAACTCTTCTTCACTTTATGACATCAGGGTGAGGTCTGCCTATCTGAAGTTCTTTATATTTCTCCAGAGAACCTTAATTCTGGTATTTGATTTATCCAGTATGGTAATTCTTGGTTCACATATTACTAAAACCTAGCTTGCAGAATCTTAAGCATAACCTTGCTGGTATGTGAAATGAATTCAATTATTTGGTAATTTGAACTTTCTTTGGCATTGCCCTTCTGTAGAACTGGGACATAAATTGATCCTTTCCAATTCAGTGGCCACTGTTGAGTTTTCCAAATCTGCTGGCATATTAAGTGCAGCACTTTAACAGACAGCATCATCTCTTAGGATTTTAAGTAGCTCTGCTGTAGTTCCATCACCTCCACCAGCCTTGTTATTAGTGATGCCCCCTAAGGCCCACTTGATGTCATTCTCCAGGATGTCTGAGTCTAGATCAGCAACCACACCATCATGGTTATTGGTGACGTTAATGTCTTTCTTGTATAGTTCTTCTGTGTATTCTCACCACCTCTTCTTAATCTCTTCTGTTTCTGTTAAGTCCCGACAATTTTTGTCTTTTTTTCCTGCCCATTTTTGCATGAAATGTTCCCTTGATATCTCAAATTTTCTTGGAGAGATCTTTTGTCTTTTCCAATCTATTTATGCCTCTCTGAAATGTCATTTTGACAAAAACAACATGGACACACAAATGAAAGCACTTTCCATATGCTACCGTGGTCATTGTATATATTTTTCTCTTGGTTTTGCTTTCCTTAGTTTGCATCAATTTTAACGTATTTTCATAAGTTTAAAAAAATTCTTCATATTGATCATTTCATGTGACGATATTCCATTTCATTTTATATATTGTGGTTTATTTGGTCAATCATCATTGGGCACCCATTTTGATTCCAGTTTTTTGCTCTCACAGAAAATGCTGTTATGAAAATGCATGGTATTAGTCATTCTGTCTTCATCCTCCTTGGGGCATGTGACAAGTAGTAGGATTTCTGAGTCAAAAGTTATACCTGGAACAATTTAAAGCAGGTTATTACCAAATGACATTGATTGGAGCAAATTTGTATGAGGCAAGCCTACATTTGTTGAATGACTAAATTGTCATTTTTTAAAATAATATTTTATTCTTTCCCAATTACATGTAAAAACAATTTTTAACTTTCTTTTACATTTTGAGTTCTAAATTCTCTCCCTTCCTCCTTCCCTTCTTACCTCCTTGAGATGGTAAGCAATTTGCTATAGGTTATACATGTGCATTCATGCAAAATATAATTAATTAATTCAATATTAGCCATGTTGTAAAAAAAAAAAAACACTCCCCCCCAAAATCACAAAAAAAGTGAAAACTAGTATGTTTCAATATGCATTCAGAGTCCATCAGTTCTTCCTCTGGAGGTAGATAACATTTTTCATCATGAGTCATTTGAAATTGTCTTGGATCATTGTATTACTGAGAATAGTTAAGTCATGTACAGGTGATCACTGTGCAATATTGCTGTTACTGTATAAAATATTCTCCTGAATATATATGTATACATACATATATGTATAGAAGGGTATATGTGTGTATAAATACATATGTGAGTGTATGTATATGTGTGTACATGTATACATAGACAGAGGGCACAGGATCAGTTGAATAGGAAGGGATGATATATAAAAAATAAAATTAAGAGGTGAGAGAGGAATATGATGAGAGAAAGAGAAAGGGAGAGATAGAATAGGGTAAATTACCTCATATAAAAGAGGCAAGACAAAACTGTTAAAATGGAGGGGAAGAACAGGAAGGTGAAAGGGAATGGATCAAACTTACTCTCATTGAATTTGGCTTAAGGAGGGAATAACATACACACTCATTTGAGTATCTTACCCCACAGGAAAGTAGGGGGGAAGGGGACTGGAGAGGGGATAATAGAAGGGAGGGCAGATTGGGGCAGAGGATAGTTAGAAGCATATACTTTGAAAAGGGATAGAGTTGGACAGCTAGGTAGCATACTGAATAGAGTACCAGCCCTGGAGTCAGGAGGACTTGAGTTCAAATCCAGCCTCAGACACTCACTAGCCATGTGACCTTGGGCAAGTAACTTAACCTCAACTGCCCTGCTCTCCCCCTCCAAAAAAAAAGAAAAGGGACAGGGTCAAAGTAGAAAATATAGTAAGGGGGGGGGCGGGATAGGATAAAGGGAAATATAGTTAATCTTTCACAATATAACTACTATGGAAACATTTTGCATAACTACACATGTACAACTTATGTTGGATTGCTTATCTTCCCGGTGGGGGTAGATGAAGAGGGAAAAAAGGAAAGAATCTGGAAATCAAAGTCTTAATAGCAAATGTTTTAAAAAATTGCTTTTTTACATGCAACTGGGAAATGTGATATATAGGCATTAGTGTTTAGAAATCCATCTTGCCCTACTAGAAAGTTAGAGGGGTGTTGGGGGAGGATATAAGATAAAGCAGATTGGGGGAAGGGGTATTCAGTATGCTTTCTATCTTGGGTTGGCGGGGTAGGGGAAAGATGGGGAGAAAATTTAAAACTCAAAATCTTGTGGAAATGAATGGTGAAAACTAAAAATGAAATTCAAAAAATATTCTCCTGGTTCTGCTCACTTAATTTTGAATCAGTTCATGAAAGTCTTTCCATGTTTTTCTGAAATCATTCTGCTTGTCATTTCTTATAGCACAATAACATTCCATTACAATAATATACCACAAATTGTCCAGTCATTTTCCAATCGACGGACATCCTCTCATTTTCTAATTCTTTGCCATCACAAAAAGAGCTACTATAAATGTTTTTGTACAAATAGGTCCTTTTCCCTTTAGAAAAAAATCTTTGCGATACAGACCTAGTAGTAAGTAGTTAATTGTCATGTTTAATTTTCTACTTTTATTATATGCCAGCCTCAAACACTTTGTAGCATGTGGTATGGCTCCATGGTCACTGTGTCCTTACTAATAAATCCTCAACAAGGATGAGGATTCCTTGAAAATCAATAGCCTCCTTTCATTGAGAAATAAAACAATGACTTGATTTTGAAAGGTGTTCTCTTCCCCCACTATTTATCAAAAAAGGGACACCCTGTTTACAATTTCACTGTCTGTGCTTTCCATACCAAACTTTTGGATATTTTGGCTAGTTTTTTTTTTTTTGTAAAGAATTCCTTTTTGGTGTTCATGGATCTGAACGGGCTCGGGTTAGTAAATGCATCTAGACCTGTAAACTTAATTTCTTTCCTTGGGTATTGTATTGTCATCAACATTTTAAATAATATTTCTTGTCATTGTCATAATAGATTATTTTTTCATTCACCTAAAGCCAGATGAAGAAATTACTTGTGGCCAAGTTATTTCATTGCCAGAAAGCTTCCAGGGCTTAGGAAAAAAATAATTTTGCCACACAAGGAAAGCATACTGAAGAGAGATTAATAATAATTTAGAATGTCATGAGATTTTTCTTTGTTTTTTTGATCCAAAAAACCCTTCACCTAGTAGCTATTCTTCTGGGCATTATCTTCTCCGTACTTAGCCAAGTGTAATGTTAATGGGATTTAAGATCTTCCCCAACCATTAACAGGTCTCACGTGGAGCCCATTAAGGGAAGCTTGCTTAAGGGAGGCTTGCTTATAGGAAAGCTTCAAACCTTTTGCTAATTTCTAAATTAGGCACTGAGTCTCCTGCTCTGAGAAGTGTATATATACTCTGACTTGGTATTTTGCTTTGGGGGCTCCTTTATGAGAAGGATCTTGTGATTCCCTGGTTGAGATTCTGAGTGGTCATATGTTCAGAGTTCCCAGATTGCTCAGATGTAAAGGCTTTCTCGTTCCAGGGATGTATGTAAAGTGTAGTGTTGATTCAATCAGTAAGAGCCCTCTGTGTTGGTCTTTATTTCTCTGCTTGTATTTTCTCTGAAGTTCAGGGTGCTGACTTTTACTCTGAAATAGTGAATGTGATTAAAAAATATTGTTGACCCCTTAAACACCTATCTTTGCTAGTAAAGCAGATCTAAGAACCTGTGCTAGCAGCCATCCTGGGTATGCCAGTGTGGTTGCCACTACACCAGGCGAGTCCATAGAATTAATACAAATCAATTTCTGGTGCTTACTCAGTATCAGTTCATCAGATTCTGTCAGAATGTGGACTTGACTGTCATGGACTTTGACAATCTTGGCTCATCTCCATACTATGTCAGGGATTAGGGGGAAGCCATAGGAGGTTTGGGAAAAAAAAATGAAACATACTGGTAAAGATTGTTTTTTCCTCCCTTGAGTCATTTTGAGTCCTTCCTTGAGTCATTCCTTCAAGTAACAAAATTTATGAAGCTAGATAAAAGAGATCTAATTGATAAGGGGAAATCTATATAAATATCTCTGCCAAGAGTCTTATATCCATGACATGTAGAGAACTAATATGAATATGTGGTCAAAAGCCACCAACTGATAAGTAACCAAGGGACACAAACAAACTATTCTCAAAATAATTGGAAACCACTAGCAACTATATCAAAGAGTGCCCCAAATTTCTAATAACAAGAGAAATGTATGTATGTGTATGTATATACGCATGTACATACATATATTTTTATATCTATCTATATATCTGTCTGTCTGTCTATCTATCTATATTTATATTTCCATACTTAATTGTAACCTTGGGTTGGGGGGAGGAAGGGGAAAAAGAGAACAGAATAAAAAGTACATAGCAGAGAACAAATGAAAACTTAGAAGGAAGCAAAGAAAAGATGGACGGCTCTGAACACAATGTGTAGTATTTAGGTTTTCTTGAAATGGAAATGTATTGATATATATATATATTGAATCCATAGCAATGCTTTTTTCTTTTCTTATTTTTATTTGAGTTTTAGTATTTAAGTTTATAATGTTTCATTTTCTTTTATTATTGTGTATTTAAGTTTAAAATAAATTAATAAAAAATAAAATAAAATAAAACAAGAGAAATGACATAACATACTCAGAAAGTTGTAAGTGATGAAAGACTAGGAGTAGTTATTGTTAGAGAAGTTGTAGAAAAATGGGCCCTCTAATACACTGTTGGTGGAGTGGGTGACTTGGATCAATCATTCTGTAAATCAATTTGAAATTATGCTCAAAAAAGTGACAAAAATGTCTATATCCTTTGACCCAGAGATCCCAACACTAGGGCTATACCCCAAAAAGGTCAATGATAAAAGAAAAGGTCCTACTCACATAGACCAAAATATTTATAGTGATACTTTTTGTATTATCAAAGAGTTAGAAACAAAGTTGATGTCCATTGACTGGGAAAAGTCTGGTGACTACAGAGAAACATGGGAAGAATGAGATATGAAATAAAGCAAAGTGGAATAAACAAGTCCAAGAAAACAATATTCACAATGACTACAAAATTTTGAATGAAAAGAACATTGAAACAATCACCTAAATACATTTCTTTCCCTTCTTTGTAGAGGTGGAGGCTGTGGTTGTGGAACACTGCCGATAATGTCAATTTGGTTGAGATGTTGGTTAGTTTTGGTAAACAGTTTTCCCCCCTATTAATTATTATTTGTTATCAAGGTTGGCTCTCTGGGAGAGTGAAAGGAGACAAATATACTGGGAAATGTAGAGGATATAAAAACAAAAGCTAGCAATAACTTCTCTTTTTAAATGTACTTTCTCTGATACCAAATTATAAATGTGTTATTGACTTCATTGCTTCCTTCAGGATTATTCCTGAACTCCAGGGGCACAGAGACCTTCCTAATTACCCACACAATGTCATTTGAAGGATTCGTAGAAGTTCTTCAAAGTGTGTACTGTACCTTACTAAAAAAAAAAAAAAATTCCCTATTCTAGGAACTGGAATTTTACCAGTAGGTCTTAAAAGCTTTTAAGTTTTCAAGTCTACTATTACAAGTATCCTTGTGAACAATATCTGATCTAACATTTAGTGGGGTCAGTTCTTTATTTGCAAAGAAGGAGCGTTCTGATGAGATGAAGAGAGGTGGTAGACTTCAACAATATACTGGCCCTGCACCCAAAGGTGTAGAGTTTCTCCAAGGAGTAGAATGTTGTGGCCAATTAGGAATGGTGCTTATGAAGGAAACTCCCTCAACAGAATCTAATCATTGAGTATTGCTTACTTTATTCTAGCTGAAACCGTGACTGGTGGGCTCTGTTTGTTTAATTGTTTCTTTTTTACTCTGAACCTCAAGAACAGGGTTGGGCTAGCCATAACATAGTGTGGTAGAAAAAATCCTTGGTCTGAAGTCTGAGGACCTACATTTGAGTCCTAACTCTGCTCTTCATTATTTGTGGATGTCATAACCTTTCAAAAGTTTCAGTTTCCTCGTTTTAGGAATTAGACTACAAAAAGCACTGAGGTTCCTTCTAACTCTTGGTCCTAGCCTACACAATCATGATTTGCCCCAGGATGCCAACATGGTAGAGCATGCTTCCCCCAGGATCAGTCTTCCAGCCTGTTATTCCCATCAGTGTGGAGATATGAGGGTCTGACACTTCCCTTCCGCCCCATGGGTCTGAACCCTCTCCCACTGGAGTAAACCCCACTTCAATCTACCATTTCCTTTCCTCCCAACCTATTCCTATGTGTTGTCTGGCAAAAATGCATTGAAGCAGGATGTCCAAAACTCTGTGCTCTCCACAATACTCCATTTGTCCTGGGTTCTGAAATTTCTCATTATGGCTCTTTGCCTAAGACCAAGAAAAAAAAAAGCCAAGTTTCATGTGGTTTCTGAAATGGAAACTTTCTGGTCAGTGTGACATATCTAACTTTCTACTTAATTCCATTCCAACCAGGAGACACTCTAGTTGCTGCCAGCGTGGCACACAGAATAATTTCCACAAAGGTAAGCTGCTGTGGCTAGCCGATTCTGTCTGGCTCCAAGAGTGCCCTGCCTGTATTTCAATTTCTCTGAGACCAGAGTCCTGTCTTGCTCTTCCTAGTATTTCAAAGACCTAAAGACATGACCCCTTAAACTGTGGATTTCTGGGTCACACCTCCCTTGCACTGCCTGCCCGCTGCTGCTCAATTTCCTGCCCACTAGGCCAGGTTCCATCAGTGAAGTCTATTCACACCTCTGGTTGCAACCCCAGCTTCTGCGTCTGACCATTACTAGAAATATGTTTCACAATCCTTTCATCTTCTCCAGTCCCAACCTGGTGTGCTGATTACACCTCCCTGCCAGCTGCTTCATCCAGCATTGTCTTGCTTTTTGAAAAAAAAAAATTAGTGATATCTTTTTTTTATATCACCTTCATTCCCAAATATATTCCTCCCCCCTTCCTTATTCCCCTAGACATCCCTCACCAGTAACAAAGAATAAACCAGTCAGTCAGTAAACATTTATTAAATACCTCCCATGGACCAAGCACTATGCTGTAATAGTAATGGAATTTAAAGATCCCCCTGTATTGGCTTGGTTTTTGGATTGATTATGTTAAAACCCAGAGCTTGTGAATCCCACGTGTGGGATGGACTTGTTGATGTGAAAAGAGAGTGCTGAACTGGGAGAAGCTGGTGACTAAATTTAGAGACACAAACAAAGAGAGAGGCAGAAGAACTTTTTGGAAGCAGCATCTTGGAGGCAGAGAGAGACTGAGAGGATTTCTGAGGGCCAGTTTGAATTACCCAGGACTTTTGAGAGCTGCCACCCAGAGCTGCCAAGGACTGAGGAGACATGGCTGTTATGCTGATACTTTGTTTTGATGTTGTTTTGCCAGATTTGTCCACTGGTGAAAGACAGTCCTGTTGTTGCAGAGGTTCTGGAGCCTTGCTGTTGGTTCAGAGTTCCTGAGACTGTTCTGCAGACAGAGAGTGAATGTGTCCACTGGTGAAGGCCAATGCTGTTGTTGCAGAGGTTCTGGAAACTTGCTGTTGGTTCAGAAGCCCTGAAGAGGGATTTTCTTGTTGTATGTTTACAGAAATACTGGAAGGGGGTTTTGCTAATGTTTTCAGGGGCCCTAGGACTGTTCTGCAGACAGAGAATGAATTTATGAAGACACTGGCAATGTATCTTGTGGCCTTGCTAAGCATTGTCTCCCCAGGAACAAAGATTGCTGAGAACTTGCCTGGGGTCAAGATGAAGAAAAGACCTCTCTTTAGGTGCTTAAGCTTGTTGTAACTCTGGGGTAGATTCAATTGTGATCCAAGGGTGGGGAACTTTTGACTTTTTTTTGTGCTCTGTGATTAAACAAATGAATGTACACTTTACTTATGATTGGAAACTAATCTCCATTTGAGAAGAGGGGCTTTGTGATTGACTAAATGAATGTACAGCCTAGGGGTGGAGTAGTACTTAGAAGAGGGTCTTTGGGACTGACTAAATGAATTATAATGTCCAGGGGTGGAGTAGTACTTGGAGATTATTGAATCATACTCGGTGAATGCTGTATTTTGATTTGCTCTGTTCTTAATTTGTCACTGAATAAAATGGAGAGCACCTATGCTGGTATTCTGAACCTTGGGAAGCTGCCTTTGCTTGGCGTTACACATGCCAAGCCCTAGGTATACAAATACAAAAAAGAAAGACAGACCCTGACCTTAAGGAGCTCACAGCCTAATGGGAAAGACGGAAGATAAAATGAAGCTGTAAGGGAAAAGGAGGCAGAGAGGGAGGGGAAGCAAACTACTCTCCATGGGGTCATGAAGGAGTTCAGTACAAACAATCTAAGTCTAAACAATCAACAAAATAGTAAATCCAGCCCTGATTTGTAGTGTTTGCTAATTTCCAAGGTACAAATGCTTACATTAAAATTTTTTAAATAACATATTAATTTTTCCCCAATTACAATTAAAAATGTAAAAACAATTTTTAATATATTTTTTTTAGTTCCAAATTCTATTCTTCCCTCCCTGAGATGGTAAGCAATCTGATATTGGTTTTACATGGGTAATCGTTACATTGAAAATTTAATTACCAGTCCTCCTGAGCTGATTGGAGCTTGCTGCAGTATACCCCTGCTTCTTTGCTACCTGTTCCCTTTGTCTAATCCCAAGTTCTGATGGGGTCAGTTCTTTTGGGTTCAGTTCAGTCAGAAGGCGTTGGGGTGGGCAGCATCCAGATTTCTCTAGTAAATCAGGACAGGGCCAGGTAAAGGGATACATAGAGCTATTTTAAAAAAGGGCTATTTCAATTAGAATGTTTTATTGATGAATTTTAATTTACTTAAATACCAAAGCCACTTTCCAATAGTACTCTCTCTTTTGTTCCCTAGATTTTATGGGTGTGAGGAACTCCAACTCTCCAGCATTGCACTAATGTAGAAATGCTCCTGTGTGTAAATTGTGGTCTTGGAGATTTATTTTGGAGCACTGAGAGGTGACATGATTTGCCCATGGTCACACGGCTAGCATATATAGGAAGCAGTACTTGAATCCCACTCTTCCTGACACTTACTAGCTGTGTGACCCTGGGCAAGTCACTTAACACTGTTTGCCTCAGTTTCCTCATCTGTAAAATGAGCTGGAGAAGGAAATGGCAAACCACTCTAGTGTCTCTGTGAAGAAAACACAAATGGGGTTGTGAAAGCTTGGACATGACTGAACAAATGAACAATAAAACAACTGCCTGGTTCTAAGATCAACTATTTCTGTCACACTCCTCATGCTCTCCCTCATGGTGTCATGGTTGCTATGCAGGATTGCTTTGTTTAGCTGTTCTTTTCTCTTGATTATACTCTTCTTTTTTCTTCTATATCCATATAATATATATGCATATCACTGCATCATAAAACTATTTAAAATCAGTTTTTAATTTTTAAATCAGTTAAGCAAAATTGACATAGTTATTGCTAGAATAACAATTCACACCTGTAGTCTATTACCTCCTTACTAAAGGGAGAGAAGTATGTTTCAATATCAGTTTCCTGGAACTAACATTAGTCATTGCATTTAATCCTGCCCTTAGCACAGTGCCGGGTACATAGTTAAATGCTTGAAAAATGTTTATTTGACTCTTTATGACCCCATTTGGGGTTTTCTTGATAGATACTGGAACAATTTACCATTTCCTTCCCTTGTTCATTTTACAATTGATGAAACTTAGGCAAACAGGGTCAAGTGACTTGTCTGGAGTCACATAGCTAGTAAGTGTCTGAGGTCATTTGAACTCAAAAAGATGAGTCTTTCTGACTCCAGGACCAGCTAATGACAGTAGACCTGGGGCAATAGGAGAAGTCTGAGGGTTATCTGTGTAAGCACTACCTTATAATAAAAAATACTATAAGTTAAACTATATATACTAGTAAATATATATACTATACTAAATATATTATATATACTATATAAACTATATATATACACACATACCATATATAGTATATTTAAACTATATATACTAAATATTATACACACATATGCATACAATTTATAGCCCATTGACTTGAAAGAATCACTCATTCATTCAGTAACCACTTTTTAAAATGCCAACTATGTGCCAGGCCTTGTTCAAGGTTCTGAGGATACACAGATAAAAAAGAAAAAATCCTATATACACAAATAATACATATATATGCCTATATGTATACATTAGTGTCTGCATGTATGTATAGTATTTCTCTAGGAGTCCAGGCATCCAAGCTGGATGTTTCAGTCAACCCCACAGTGAGGCCCTGAAGAATAGCAAAAGATCCCAAAACTCTACCTAGAGCAAATTTGGACTTGAACTTGACCAAGAGATTTTACAGTAAAGATTTTGGGGAATATCCACTTAGACATTGAGAGTGAATCCTGTAAAATGAGGATGATAATATTTGCACATGGTTTTTGTGAGGAAAACACTTTCTAAGGCAGAAATGCTATAGATATATGAGCTGTAGCTGCTGCCATGTCAAATTGTGCATGCCTAATTTAAAGAACTTTGCCAAAGCCCTATGGTTGTCCAGGATGGATTTTGGTTTCTCCAAAACTGGAGAGAGCATAATAGGAACAAAATAAAACCCAGCACTGAACTGGAAATAATCTCTTTACCTGGATATGATCTCTGCTTACTCACTAGTTGTATAACCATGGACAAATCATTTCATTTCCCTGGACTTTACCTTCTTCATCTTTAAAATAAGAAGGTCAGACTTTGTGGTTGTTGCTTAGTTGTGTCTGACTCTTTGTGAGTCTGTGGACTATATCACACCAACACTGTCCTTGGGGTTTTCTTGTCAAAGATACAAGAATGGTTTGCTGTTCCCATCTCCAGTTCATTTTACAGATGAGTAAACTGAGGCAAACAGCATTAAGTGACTTTCCCAGGGTCACACAGCTAGTAAATATCTGAGGCTGGATCTGAACTCAGGTCTTCCTGACTCCAGACCTGGCATTGCATCAGAGGTACCTGCAGGGTCAGATTAGATTAAAAGATAACTTTTAAAGTCCTTTCCATCAAGATTTTATAATGTTCTATGAGACTCAACTACTGCCACATAATTATATGAAGCCTTACGATAGATGCTCTTCCTGCCATGGCTGAGACTGTTTTCTTCTGTGTATAGAATAAAAACTCTTCTAATTTTTCATATTTTAGAAATATGAAATTATTCTGATAAAACTTTCATAGCCTTTTAATAGGTGCTATTAATATTAAAACAAAACAATTAGGTTGGTTAGCTTTCAGGTCAGTCAAATGCATTGTTCTGGGCAAAAAGGGTTGGAATCCTGTAGTATTCTTTCCAGACTTTGCAAATGCTAGTATGGTTCTACAAACAAGCTATATCCTAAGGAAAAAAAGCCCAGCTGACCCACCTTCAAAATGTCCTTTTAAGATGATTTTCTGTCAGCCAGGTGGCTGATAGGTTGTATTAGACAATGGACACATATTGCATCCTGTCCAAAACCAGAGAATTGGAAGAGAAAAGGAGCAATTTCACATTTATTTGGATTTTCTGCTATCTGGGAGTACAAGCTACAAAAGACATTTATTTCATTTTAACAAATGGAAGACACCTCCCTGTTTTAGGCCAGAAGGAAACAACAGCTCTGGTCAAAATGAGAACAAAGATATCTATGAGAAAACGTTGATGATGAAGGATTGTCTTTACATTTTGTGAAATCACTGAAAAAAATCCTAAATATTCATTCAGGAACTATATGGTTCATAAGATCAGAAATTCAGAGCTGGACAAGACCTTAGAAATAATTTCATCAACACACCCACTCCTCATTTTATAGATGAGGAAATATAGGCCTAGAGTGGAATTGAAGGAATTTTAAAATAGAATTGTTTTGTTCTTTGCAAAGTAAAAAAGAAAGGATGTGAGAAGCCCATTGGCTTAAAAAAATCATTCATGCATGCATTGAAAGGCCATTTTAAAATGCCAGCTATCTGCCAAGCATTGTTTAAGGTTCTAGGGATACAGAGGAAAAAAATGAATGCTTTCCCTCAAGGATCTTACATTCTATTGGGAGAAACAATATGAAGCAGGTATATAGTAAATATTTAATGTTTATTGCTTGTTTGATTAGTAAATACAAAATACATTGTATTAATAAATTGCAAGTAAATACAAATATTACTGAGTATATACAAAATTAGAAGTAAGGTGTTAGCAGCTGGCAGGATCAGGATAGGCTCTTGTGTAGTACTATTTGAGCTGAGAATAAAGAAAAAAATTTAAAAAAAATTGTAAGGTCTTCCTGATTCCAGGCCTGGCACTCTATCTACTGGGAAGCAAAGATGAAAAGAGGAATTAGAAAATCCAAACTGTAACTAGAGATTAATTAAATATATTGCAAGAGAATTCACTTTACACAGTCTGAAACAGGAGCATGGCAAACGAGGTAAAGAACATTGGATTTTCTCATGGAGCCTTCATTTTAGTCTCAGGTTTGCCATTCACTGACTGCGTGTGACTTTGGGGGAGCTATTTCATCTCTCTGGGTCTCAGTTTTCTCACCTATAAAATTAAGGGGTTGGATTAGAACCCTACAGTATTAGTTGACTTCAAGGTTCTATGATCCTATTTTTATACTTCGCTCCCCTCTTCTTTGCCCCTTGTACCTTCCCGTCCATCCCCATCCCATAGAAATTTCCCTTTTAACCCCAGAGTTGAAAGAATATTGTCGCCTAGAGAAGCAACCTTGGAGCAAACAAGAAACAATGAGATTAAAACATCTGCATTGCTTGAAGCATTGAACTAAGAGAGAAAAGCATCAACCTAAAACAAGGATAAAGACCTCTTGACTCACTTCCATTAACAAAGCAGTGGAACCATGAAGCTAACACAATTTGGATTTCTCTCATTTCCACTGTGTGTGTATATGTTCCTTCAGTTTGTTGTGAAATCTAACAGTTTGATTTAAATCTATATACCTGAAAGTAGCCAAAAAATCTTCCCATAGTAAGGTTTCACACTCATTCAGACACATGATCGACTGTATGCATTTACATGTTGGGGTAGGTCCAGTTAGGAATAGTGTGGACTAGAGGCAGAATGGCCAGCCATCAGAAAGTAGGCAAACTTACCCAGTGCTAGGCAGCAATTCCAGTATTTGAGCACTAGGATGGTAATAATAATATTTATATACTGCTTGCCTACTGCATGCTAAGGCACTGTGCTAAATACTTTACAACTATTATGTCACTTAGTCTTTACAACCACCCAGGAAGGTAGATAGTCACATTATCCCCATTTTAAAGATGAGGGAATTGAGGCAGAGAGAGGTGAGGTGACGCAGCTAGAAGTACTAAGTGTCTGAGGTCAGATTTGAACTCAGGGGGCGGCTAGGTGGCGCAGTGGATAGAGCACCAGCCCTGGAGTCAGGAGGACCTGAGTTCAAATCTGATCTTAGACTCTTAACACTTACTAGCCGTGTGTCCTTGGGCAAGTCAAAACCCAGAGTATCCTCCAAAAAGCAAAAAAAAAAAAAAAAAACAGAAGACAGATTTGAACTCAGGTCTTCCCAACTCCACACCCAGCACACTGCACCACCCATTCACCCATTCACAGGTCTAGGGGCAAGTGGGTCATGGATACCAGAAGCATCTATCAGTAGGTAACAGAAGATAGAGTTCAGGAGCAAGGACTCTAATATATGGAAGAGCTTTGGGAAAAAGGTAGGAATTCCATTTCCTAGGTAAGTAGGTACTGATCATGGAAGCATAGTAGGCCTCAGACTGAAAGAAAAAAATTTGAATAAAACCTGAAGCAAGAACAGCTTGATTTTAAATTGCTGAGGAATTGGCCACCTCCTGGGAAAGGCCAAGGGAACCTAGGTTGCTCCATAGTGCACAGAGCATGAGGAAGACTCATCTTTGTGAGTTCAAATCTAGCCTCAGACACTTACTAGCTGTGTGACTCTGGGAAAGTCACTTTGCCTCAATTTCCTCACATGTAAAACAAGGAAATGGCAAACCACTACAGTATCTTTGCCAAGAAAACCCCAAATGCGGTCACAAAAAGTTGGACACAACTAAAATGATTCACCAACAATACATACTGGGTATATAGAAAGAGCCAGATGACAATCCATGCCCTCAAGGAGCTCACAATCAGACTGTAAAAAGTCAGAATATTCTCTCTCCAGATCGACACCCAGTCTATCCTATAGAATGCTGACATTTTAGTATATTTGAAAAGTGACAACACAGTTTCAACACGTGCCAACTGATCAAATCTTTAGGCAACTCTGCCCTGAACCCCCACCCCCAAGGATTGATGGGGGAGAAGAAATATATAAGATATCTTCTGAAACTGGTGGGAAGCAGTGTATTACAGTGTGGAAAAAATAAAGGAGTCAGACTCCAAAGCCACAGGTTCAAATCCAGACTCTTCCTTTGTTAATCAGTCATATCTGACTCTTCATGACCCCATTTGGGGTTTTCTTGGCAAGCATACTAGAGTGGTTTTCCATTTCCTTCTCCAGCTCATTTTACAGACAAGGAAACTGAGATAAACAGGATTAAATGACTTGCTCAGGGTCACACAGCTAGTAAGTGTCTGAGGCTGGATTGGAACTCAAGTCTTCCTAACTTCAGGCCTGATGTGCTATCCACTGCACCAACTAGCTGCCCTAGTCTCTTCCTTACTTATATTTTATCACCTATGTATCCCTTGGGCAAGTCATTTAACCTGTCTGACCTCAGTTTCACCTGTAAAATGAAACCTGGAGGACCAAGATGACCTCTGAGGTCTCTTTCAGTTTTAAATCCTGAGTATAAATGCCTCTTTCTACCCTTGTCTGCCCTGTTGTTAAGTGAAGTCCAGGTATGTAGATGTAAGGTATTTAGGCTATGTCTATGTCCATTTGGGTATGTCTATGGTATGCAGCTAGAGTAGAGCATGAATGAATTATCTCTGCTGTCTCACCCACCTCTAAGAGAGACTTTGATTAATGCCTGGATGGGAGCAGGACACTGGGGCCCCTAGGCTAGCCACTCTGTTCCCCTTAGAAAGGGAGTACCAGACTAGATTATATCTATCTTCCACCCCCTATGTGCCAACCCCCACCTAAATAGCACTAGTCTAGGGAAGATGGTTTTTAGGCTCAAGCTGCTCTTCTGGTTATTAACCCTTGAAGAAGAAGGGATGTTGCTTATATCCGAAGGCTTGGTTCCTTCCCACCAAATGCCATTTATACGAAAGACCATAGATAGTGTGTACAGATTAGAGAATATCAGACAATACCAAGGGTGAATGAGCTGTGTCCCTGGAGGTGACACATATCTCAGTCAGACAGACCAAGAGAGAGAGGAAAAGGGAGAAGGGGGGGGTGTGGAGAGAGAGGAAGAGAGAGAGGGGGGGGAGCACTCTAGATCTCTCACAAGAGGATATTTTCTAGAGTCTTGATGAAAACAAGATGGAAATTAGGGATACGTTGGCATGGTAGGTCCTTGACATGTTTGCCATTTTCCAAAGTCTTCTCTCTGTCTCTCTGTCTCTCTGTGTCTCTCTGTCTCTGTCTCTCTCTGTCTCTGTTTCTCTTTGTCTCTCTGTCTCTCCTACTCCAAGAGGGTCTAGAGTCACATGTATCTTTTCTCAAAGAAGGAAGAAGATCCCTCCTATCACAAGTCCTCATACTAACTCTGCTCAGCACATTGACATGAAGTTGTTGAATCAGTATTCTTTCTACTTAGGAGGAGAATATTAAGCAAATGAGCCAGGCATGAACTCTGGGTTACACTGGATTGAATAAATTTTTTTCATACTGGTTTTATTCTAAAGTAGCCATGTAGACCTAACTTTTCCCTTGACTTACCATATGTTTTCTCTATTATCCTTTAATAAGTTTTTAAAGCTCATGCTTTTAAAGGATTTTGCATATGTTATATCATTTGTTTGTTTTTTCACAACAACCCTGTGAAATAGGTAGTAAAAATAATATTAGCCCTATTTTACTGATGGTCCTCCTTTGATGTGGAGACTTTGAAGAAGCCGGGTGTAACATATAGAACACTAGATTTACTAATCTGGAAGACCTTCTTTCAAAACCTATCTGCAAGACATTTGCTGTGTGACCCAGGCAAGACATTTTACCTCTCTTAAATTCAGTTTCCTCATCTATGAAATGGCAATGGTAGTATTTTAATTTATAAAAAAAATTTTACTTTCAGTTCCAAATTCTCTCCCTCTCTCCAGCTTTTCCCCTCACCCATTGAGAAGGCAAGCAATACAATACATTAAACATGTGAAGTCATGTGACCCATATGTCCATATTAGGATGGTAGGATTTTTTTATCTCCTTCAGTCTCAGTTTATCTTTCCAGTAATATCTTTCCCATTGCTCACAGAATTGTTATGAGCATCAAATATGAGAATATGAGTTGTAGTGCTTTGCAAAACTTTTCTAGAGTCAGTTGTTATTATTTAATAAAGTATGCAGCTAGCTAGAATGCCAAAAATCCAGTCCCAGAGAGTTCAAATGTTCACAATCACAGCCAAACAGTAAAGGGTTGGATGCAGATTATCTGGGATGAAACAAAAGCAAATGAGACAAAAGACCAAAAAGAGAAAAATAAAGGGAGGAAGGAAGGGAGAAAGGAAGGAAGGAAGGAAGGAAGGAAGGAAGGAAGGAAGGAAGG
>NW_027187315.1:1937304-1946217 GCF_028583685.1 Petaurus breviceps papuanus
AAAGAAAGAAAGAAAGAAAGAAAGAAAGAAAGAAAGAAAGAAAGGAAACCCCAAATGCAAATGGTAGCTTCCTTTTGACCTCATGGGAATTGGGGGATAGGGACAGTAAATAAAATGTTTCTAAAACTAAGGAATAAATTTACCTACTCTGAGATGCAGCCAAAAGCATTCATAAAAATACACTCCTCTCTCTGCTGCAGCCCTGAACCTCTCGTGCACTAGATCAGAGACACTGATAAATCTGGGAGGCCATACATGCCAACCTGCTCATATGTTTTCAGTGAGCAATGACAGGGAGCCAAATTGCTTTATTCCGATTAGGGAAGGGCCTCTGACTGTAAAATATACTGTGCGAAAAAAATATTGGGTTTTAGTTTGCTGACACATCAATTTAAGAGAGTTATGGCTCTCATGCAGGGGCCAAGCAGGTATCTTCCCACATGTATGTGCAATAAAAATTAATTGTTGTGTTTCACACGGGCACCATTTTCCCTCCTTGTATCAGGGGGTGACCTGGGTGTTACCTTCAGTGGAGAGCTCACTTCGGAGATGCCGCCGTGAGGGTCTTGCTTTCCCCTAAAAACAAAAGTGGTAACTCTACTACCAGATTGTCCAAGGAACACTGTTTCTCTTTAAAAAGGTAATTTAGTTCTTTGGAATATTAATATATGTATATGAGCTTTATATGTGTTATGTTTGTCTTCCCTCCCTGCCTCCAACACAAATTTCTACTGGTTTGTATACTGAGTCTTCCTGATTCTTTTAAGACAGATGTGTAGATAGGTGTGATCTTGAAGGGATTCGACCTAGGGTCAAATCTGAGAATGGAGTCCAAACTCCTAAGGCAGGTACTTAATGCTGAGGTTTTGATTCTCATAGACCTTTCCTTGACAGTCTTCTCTAATCTATTCTTTAGGGCTGGCCAACCTGACTGCTCACTTTTCCCCTACACTCATCCAACCCTTTTCTGACCCTGTACCTTTCTTATAATCATAGTCTTTAAAACTAGATGGATGGGACCTTAGAGGTGACCTAATGAAGCAGCTAGATGGCTCAGTGGATAGAGCCTTGTGAGAAACGGTGCTTGTAAAGGGAATTAGTTACAATTGAGGAGGAGGTGATAACTGTCACTCCCTGGAACATTTGAAGTTCTCAGATAATCTGAATGGGAACAAGCAGAGAAGGAAAGAGCCCCTCCTGGTTGTGCTTCTGACCAACTGCAGACTTTGTCACCATGACTCAGCTATCTTCTCACCCTGAAAGCATCTGGGGCCTTCTCGCCTGGGACCATCCCTTCATCCTTCATCTCCCATTGGCCAAATAATTCTGGGGGTGAGGAGGCTTCCCAC
Source organism: Petaurus breviceps papuanus (assembly GCF_028583685.1). Taxonomy (NCBI): domain Eukaryota; kingdom Metazoa; phylum Chordata; class Mammalia; order Diprotodontia; family Petauridae; genus Petaurus; species Petaurus breviceps. The sequence continues at coordinate 1,938,654 of NW_027187315.1, forward strand.
TTGGGGATGGGACTGGACCAGCCATGATTCTTTCCCTCGTGTCTGTGATCCTGAATCTCTGGGGTTTAACATCATGACTCATCTGCCTTCTTATCCTGGAACATCCCTCTGCCCCATTCCCCACTTCTCCCATTGTTGAGTTTTTTTCAAGGACTTTCACTTGGGGGAATGACTGCTGGACCAGGTGTGCCTCATTCCTGTCCTGTTTCTGCTTCTGACTCTCCAGCCTTTACCACCATGCCCCTACAAAGGTACCATCTCTTCCCCACTCCCACCCCCCTACCCCCACCCCCACATAGATAAGGACTTGGTAAATGCTTGTTGTTTTACTTTACCCCTTTCAGAGTACATACACACACACACACTTTAGAGTTGAAAAAGAATTTAGACCATTCAATCTGAACCCCTCATTTTATAGATAGGGAAACTGAGCCCTATAGAGATTAATTGACTTGCCTCAGGTGACTCCAGTTATAAGCTGTACACGTTTGAACCCAGGTCTCCCGGCTCCAGAGGTAATGTTATATTTGTAAGGGAAGGGACTATATGTCCCATCCATCTTTGTAGCCCTTTCTCTCCTGCCTCCACAGTCCAGTTCTTAGCACAGTTGCTAGGCAACCTAATCTATATTAAGTGATGAAACCGATGTGACCCTGGTACCTTGAGGTACAGGATTTAGACCTGGAAGGGACCTTAGGAATTATTTAAGCTTCAAGTGGATGAAGCCTTTGACTGACAGATTGACGGTGACCTCTCAGGTCCTTGCCACCGATAAGGCTATGATCCCATGATCCTTTGATCACAAATAGAATCAATATAGATGAATGTTATTAAGATATAACCATGGTGGGGGCAGCTAGATTGCACATGGAGAGAGCACCAGTCCTGGAGTCAGGAGGCCCTGAGTTCAAATCTGGCCTCAGATACTTACTTACTAGCTGTGCAGCCCTGGGCAAGTCACTTAATCCCAATTGCCTCCAAAAAAGAAATATAGGAAGGAAGGAAGGAAGGAAGGAAGGAAGGAAGGAAGGAAGGAAGGAAGGAAGGAAGGAAGGAAGGAAGGAAGGAAGGAAGGAAGGAAGGGAGGGAGGAAGGAAGGAAGGGAGGGAGGGAGGAAGGGAGGGAGGGAGGGAGGAAGGAAGGAAGGAAGGAAAGAAGGGAGGGAGGGAGGGAGGGAGGAAGGGAGAGAACTGTGGTACCTCCCTGTACATTTAACATAGGTTTAGGGACACTGGCGATGTGGGGACGTGAGGAGGTGACCACTGCTGGGAGAAGTGGATGGCAGATCAGGTGTAATGGTCTTCATTAGACAGGAGAGGGAAAAAGAGAAGGGAAGACTATTAAGTTAGGGCAAAGGAACACCTACATGTCTGGTAAAATTCCAGATAAATATAAGAAATATTGATGACATCATGAACTCAACCCTTCAGCGGTCCAATATGTCAGTCAGCATTTATCAAGCTCATACTATGGACTAGGAATAAGCTCTCTAGATACAAAGAAAAGTGAAAGACAGTCTGCACTGTGGAGAAGCTCACAGGCACACACTCGGCTCACTGGTGATTGTTTTGGACAGCATTTCTCTGATTAGGCCAAATAATGCCATGTTGCTGTTGTTCAGTCATTTTTAGTTGTGTCTGACTCTTCATGATCTCATGTGAGAACTTGGCAAAGTTACTGGAGTGGTTTGCCATTTCCTTCTCCAGTGCATTTTATAGATGAGACAACTGAAGCAAACAGGGTGAAGTGACTTGTATAGGGTCACACAGCTAGTATCTGAGACCACTTTTGAACTCATGTCTTTCTAACTCCAATCCTGGCACTATATCTACTGTACCACCTACCTGTCCTAAATTATATGAAGGACTCAGCAATTAATTATTGGAAAAATTCAGTCTGTATAGGGATTTCTGACTGTTTTGTGTTTTCTTTCTTTGAAGACTTGAAATCGTACTGGGCAACTGGAATGGGGTTCTGACCATTTAAGACCCTGGGGTTGAGGAAGAAGAAGAGGTTGGACCTTTGCAAGCCACTCTTCTCTCTCTAATAGGAATCCTTTAGAAAGGAAGATGTGGTACTGAGATGAGAGTGTTGGCTGTGTGGCAGGGAGATCTGAGTTTAGATCCCCATCTCAGAACTCTTACAATGATCTATGCTGCCCAGTTCCCACAGAGAAGTGATGAACTCAGGGTGCAGAATAAGATGCAGGTGTATTAGGCACGATCAGTGTAGGGAATCTGTTGTACTCTGCAGATTTGTTGCAAGGATTTTGCTTTTATTTTTTCAAGGAGAAGATTGGGAGGGAGAAAAAAAATTATGTTTTTTTCATCAACAAAAATGAATTTAATTTTTAAAAAATTCCACCTCAGATACTAGCTTTGTGAGTAAGTCACTTATACTTGCTAAGACTCAGTTACCTTGTGTGTAAACTGTGAATAATAATAGTGCCTACCTCGTAAGACCATTGCTAGGATCAAATAAGATAGTACATGTAAAATTCAATGTATGCAATGTATAAGCAATTATTATTATTGCAGCAACTGTCTTAGAGTTCTACCAGGTCATGCTTTGAAATCTATGTGTGGATTATGACTACTGGTTGAGGACCACATGTCTTTCCACTGGCCTCCATAGACTTGATTCTGCCATGACTCAATGGTCATGGTGTTTCATGAAGCCCAGTTACTCAGCATCACCAGAAGAATGCTACTGTAAAAATAAAAAAAAAATAAAAGATAAGCAATACTCTGGTTTCTTTGGAAGCACTGTGTCATATCCTAAATGCCATTGCTACTTCCTTCCTTCTTCCTATCTATTTGTAGGGCCAGACAGAGGTTGTCATAAGGATTAAAGGAGGAAATGCATGTAAAGTGCTTTAAGAAAGTGCTTAATAACATAAATGTTATCATCCTTCATGGAGAACAGAGGTGTCAATACATTGTGCCCCACAACACTCAGAGTGTGACCCAAACCAGATTAACATGAAATTGGGAGATATTTAGAAAAATGTTTTAAAAATACAATACAACATGGAAAATGTTTATATGTCATTTTCTAAGTCAGTCTGCATCTGACAATGGTTTACTGGTCCTGTTTTCTATCTGAGTCTGATACCATTGATCTGATGAACTCAATGGATTGTCAATCCATTCAAATGCAAATCATAGTGTGAGCTACAGACATTTTCATCCATTTGTTTGTTTTGTTTTTATGAGTGGGTTTTTAGGCCAGTCTTTTTTGAATGGTCATAGATCTCACTTAGGACATTTTATAGTGTTATGGGAGCTTGATTAAATCATCACCCAGCAACCTCACTATGAATGAATGAAGCATATATTAAGCCCTTACTGTGTGCAAATCACCGCGGTAAGTATTGGAGGTTACAAATAAAAAGCAAGACGACCCCAGTTCTCAAGGAACTTGCCTGGGATTCTTAACCCCGAGTGCACAGACATTTTGTATATGTCTATGTCTATGTATGTGTAGGGGTACAGGAGTAAGTGTATGTGTATACACATATGCATGCGTATATATGTTGTTCAGCTGATTCAGCGGTGTCTGACTCTGTGATTCCGTGGACCATACTGTTTATGCGTTTTTCTTGGCAAAGATACTGGAGTGGTTTGCCATTTCATTTTCCAGTGGATTAAGGCAAACAGAGTTAGGTGACTTGCTCAGGGTCACACAGCTAGTGAGTGTCTGAGGCCAGTTTTGACCTCAGGTCTTCCTGACTCCAGTCCCAGGGCTGAGCCTATCCACTGAGCCACCTAACTCTCCCATCTATGCACACACATACATGCACACTTATGTTATATACTGATGTTTATATTTTCATATATTGATAACTGTCTCAATATGTCTTGCTTTTTTCTTTAATCCTATTATGTATTTTATTTTATGAACTTGAAGACATTTTTTCCTAAGAAGAGGGCCATAGGCACACATTTGACCACAGATGGTCAAAGGGGCCAATCATTCACAAAAAAAATTAAGAACCATTGTCTAGAGTTACCTAACATAGGTTATTATTGCCTTCTTACCTCCAAACACCTGTTCCATTCTCATGTTTTCATTACAGATTCTCTAGATTCCTTTTTTTTTCTTTTTGGAGGGCAATTGGGGTTAAGTGACTTGCCTGAAGTCACATGGCTAGTAAGTGTGTCAAGCATCTGAGGCCGAATTTGAACTCAGGTCCTCCTGACTCCAGGGTCGGTGCTCTATTCACTGTGCCATCTAGCTACCCCGTTTCTCTAGATTCTCATGTAGAACATTTTAATCAATATTTTATAGTAACGAAACCGTAGACTTACAGGTTTATAGTTCCTAACCTCCTCTCCACCACCTTTTTTGCTGTTATGGTATTGTCTGTGATTTTACTTATTGTTCTCTTTTTCAGATATTGATAATGATGATGAAAACTAAGATTTATGTAATGCTTTAGAATCTGCAAAGCACTTTATATATTCTCATTTGGGGCTTATCACAACCCTGGGAGGCAGGTGCTATTGTTATCCCCATTTTAGAGATGAGGAAACTAAAATTTAAGTGGTTCATCCAGGATCACGCAACTAGTAAGTGTTTAAGTGTATTTTAGCCTAGGTTTTCTTTACTCTTCTGTAGCTTCCCCTATACCCTCTTCGAAAACTGTATCACCTCCAACACAGATTTCTTTGGTATGTGTTTGGTCAGGTCCTGGTGCCTCTCCCATCTTTATCTCCATTTTTCTTAGTTCCTGACCTACTTAGAACCCTTATTTTCTCCTTTCATATGGCTACAATTGAACTGTTCTGATACACATTGAAAGTTTAAACAGTTTGGCTACAGATGAAAGGCTAGTGATAGCAGCTGGTGAGCTGTGTGGAGGAGGACTAGGGACTTGGCAATCATGCAAGGTCTCTTCAAGCTCTAATTGTTCTGTGACCCTAGGGAAGTAGACTGGCCATTTCAACTCAAACAAAAAAACACTCACGGTGGAACACTGTGCTCTTGCTTTGCCTGTTTCTTCAACCCACAGTGGGAGCCCCAAGCAGAAATGCCTTATAGCATTCACTGGGCTCTTGCCAACATCAGTACCAAGCACTTGATAGCCATTACCTGTGTGGATCCATCCATGTTAAAGAGTGACCTAATGTTAGGTAGAATAACACCTAGTGGTAAATAGTTTTCTTTTTAAAAATGATTTTAATTAATTTAAAATAATATTTTATTTTCCACAAATTAAATGCAAAACCAATTTTTAACATTCATTTTTTTAAAATTTTAGTTCTAAGTTCTCTCTCTATCTCCACTCCCCACTCCCTGAGATAATAAACAATTTCATAAAGGTATATGTGTACAATCATGCAAAACACTTCCATATTAGTCATGCGGCAAAAGAAAACATAGACCAAAATCTAAAACATGAAAAAAATAAAGTAAAAAATAGTATACTTTGATCTGTAGTCAGACACCCATTAGTTCCTTCTCTTAACATAGATAGCATTTTTCATTATGAGTCCCTTCAGATTGTCTTGGATCATTGTTTTGCTGAGAATAGCTAAGCCATTCAGTTTATCACTGTACAATATTGCTGTTACTATATACAAAGTTTCTCTGATTCTGCTCACTTCACTTTGCATCAGTTCATGTCTTTCCAAGTTTTTCTGAGATAATCCTGCTCATCATTTCTTATAGCACAACAATATTCCATTATAATATGCCACAACTTGTTCAGTCATTCCCTAATTGATGGATAGATGGATCCTCTCAATTTCTAATTCTTCATCACTACAAAAAACTGTTATAAATATAAAAATTATCTTAAATTATTTTGTTATTCTGAATTTGGCAAACAAGAAATACGAGCATTTTCATATACAAAGAATAAAAATAAAAACTTGAATATAAAATCAGGAATTTCTATTATTTATAACATCTATTTATTCAAAATTATTTAATAAATTCAACACTTTGGTTTCAAAGCTATCCTGTTTATCTATATCTCATACTAAACTTTATTCTGTTCTTTTCTGTGTTCTTTTTTGAAAAATGTTGTTATGACCCTATTTTCTTTTCTTTTTTGTTTTGTTATTACTATAACTACTTCCTTCCCAAACATGAGCCTCCATTTCCCATCAAAATTAGCGTAGTCAATCAAAACAAATCCTTGCACGGACAACATAAGGCTCTTCTGTATGTCTAACTGTCTGTTAAATAGCTTCACCTGCCATTATCTCAAATTTAGCATATCCAAATGAGAATTAATCATTTTCCCCACTACACTTTCCTTTCTCCAAATTTCCTATTTCTACTGAAGCTGCCATCATCTTCTTGGGCATCCAGGCTTAAAACTTAACACTTCCAACTCTTTTACCAAGACCTCCACAACATCACTCCTATCTTTCAACTTCTTGTTACTTATATGGCTACTATCCTACTTTGCACTTTCATTTCCTATCACACAAGTTTTTATAATAGAAGCATTGGAAGTTAGGTTGACTCAGAGTGACCTATTGTTCCCAAACTTGCTTGTTAATCAATGTTGGGGGAGGTATCACCCAGACTGCAGCTTTGTATTAACTGATATTTACCACATATTAAGTCATCCCCCTACCGTTTTGTATCTGGAAATTGTCATGTACCTTGGGAAGGCACAGAGGTGCACTGGCCTGAACCCTTTTACCGATCTAGATCCAAAGTCATCAATAAAAGCTGGTTCCATCTTGAAGCCATTGCTGATCACCAGTGATAAGTTGGTCAAGTTAACATGTTGCTACCTTGACAGACTTTAATAAACTCTTTTAATTCTCTTTATCCTGAGTTTTGCCTCCTTAATCAGGACAGAAGCCCAAAGAAAGAATTTTCCTTTTAACAGTATCCTGATTGGTGTCCTTTTCAATCTCTCCTTGCTCCGATTCATTGTTCACAACATTGTCAAAATAATCTTCCGAAAGCCCACAAGTCTGACCTTATTACTACTTTCCTCAAAAACCTTCAGTTGCTCACTATAACCTCTAGGACAAAATATAAACTTCATGAAAGGTTACAATTTGCTTCCAACCTGTATTTCAAACCTTATTTCTTAGTATTTCCCTTTGGACAATCTACATTTTAGGTAAACTGCACTATTAACCACTTTTTATATCTCCTTTCTCTGCATTTACCAGTAGCACCCTCTCTCTCCTCAGTAAGCCCTCTACTCCTCCACACACTCATACCCAATGCCTATAATATACTCCCTCCTCAACTCTCCCAACCATCATCCCTATTGTCCTTCCCATTTCAGTTTAGGGATCAGTGAAGCCTTTCTTGATTGCACCCCCATCCCAAGAGAGTTTCTCTCTCTTCTCAAATTACTTCATATTTATTCATTGATGTTTTCCTTACATTCCTCCAATAGAATGTAATCTCCCTGAGATAAGAGATTGCTGTCTTTCTATCCTCAAGTCTGTAGCAGTACCTAGCATATTCTTTTCCTTCCTTCCTTCCTTCCTTCCTTCCTTCCTTCCTTCCTTCCTTCCTTCCTTCCTTCCTTCCTTCCTTCCTCCCTCCCTCCCTCCCTCCCTCCTTCTCTCTCTCTCTCTCT
>NW_027187315.1:1946317-1947013 GCF_028583685.1 Petaurus breviceps papuanus
CTCTCTCTCTCTCTCTCTCTCTCTCTCTCTCTCTCTGTCTCTCTCTCCTAGACCTGGTATTTCATCCATAAAGTGATAAGGAATTCTCTATACCAAAACCAATTGCCAACTCTTCTCAATTTACAAACTTTAAGAGTTCCCTGGGGAAACTGAAAGTTTAAAAGAGCCTAACCCATGGTCACAAGCCATTATGTGTTAGAAGACGGATTTAGCCCAGGTTTTCCTAATTCTAGAAGCTACTTTCAATTCAGGCTAGGAACAGCTCTCTGTTCTGGCTGTCACTGCCTTTCATGTACATAATATATGTTTGTTTAATTGAACTGGATATCCAAGAATATTGGAGCTAATTGTTTTTTTTATTGTTTTATGTGTGAGTATCTTGAGTGCCCAAATAGTTCCTTCTGGGCAGAGGCTTTGTTTTACTATTATTTCTTTCATTTCCCACCTCCACACTCCTACACAATGTTTAGCATAGGACTGGGTAAGTAACTGATACTAATTCAATTTGTTAATATAATTGGCTTCTGAAATGACTAGGACTAATTAAACCTTTTGGTGGATTACTTAGGTCTTCACTGTCTAATATGATGATGACGATGGTGGTGGTAGTGATGATGATGGTGATGGTGATGATGGTGGTGATAGTGATGGTGTAGCAGCAAGCACCCCAAGCGTCCTCAGGGTTTGCAGCTACCA
>NW_027187315.1:1947413-1949368 GCF_028583685.1 Petaurus breviceps papuanus
AAACATCAAGTAGACAGATTTCCAAACTGTCCAACCATTACATCCATACCCAGTCAACATCTGGGTTTCCACATTCTGGGTTTTTCAAAGCCGGGGGACTCTCAACAACGGCTTCCCAGAATTCAGATCAAATCACAGAACACTTCTCAAAGTGAGTCCCAAAACAAAGTTACACATCAGGGCTTATATAGCCTTCTCCTGGCTCAGAAAATGTAACAACCTTATTGACTCACTGGCCAATCAAGAAGTATCTACTGAAAAACAAGCCTCCCACCCCAGGCTTCAGGTGCACATTAGCCTAGGGGCAGGGAAGATCTTTAAAATTTACATTTCCATTACAGATGGTGATGATGGTGATGGTGATAACAGCTAGCATCTAGTACCTATTATGTGTCAGTGATTGTTCTAGGTGTTTTACAAATACTGTCTCATCCGAGCCTCACCACAACCCTAGGAGGTAGGCACTATTATTTTCACCATTTTGCAGCTGAGGAAACAGAAATTAAATAACCTGCCCAAGGTCCCACAGCTAGTAAGTATCCAAGTCTGGGTGTGAATTTAGGTCTTCCCAACTACAGAGAGATACCAAATCCCACCTTCTACAGGAAGTCTTCTCCAGCCCCTCTTAGTTCCAGTGCCTTCCACCTTTCAATTCCCTCTGTGTGTATCTGTTTGCGTGTTGCCTCCCTCATTAGATTATAAGCTCTTTGAAGGCAGACAATGTCTTTTCCCTTTTTTATATACATAGTTAAGTGCCTGGCACACAGTAGGCACTTTTAAATATTTATTGAATGAATGAGAGGTGAAATGATGCACCTGGGGTCGTGAAGACCTTAGGCATCTGAGGGAGGACTTCGATTCAAGTTTTCCTGGATCTTTGGCCACTCTGCCCACCTGCCTTTCGAGAGAAGCTAGAGAAATGGATCCAAAACTCAGCTTTGCTGCTTGCTAGATGCACATATTCCTAGTAAATCATTCCACGTCTCTGCATCTCAGCTTCTTCAGCTGTAAAATCAAGACAGTTACCACTCAACAATCCACTTTACCAGGTTGTTATGTGGAAAGCATTTTGTAAGTGATAAAGTGGTACATGGAAGTGAATTGTTGCTATTGTTGTAAGTAATAATAGCTGCATTAGAGGTAGTTCTCTGCTACAGTGGGGTAGTATAGGAGATAGAGAACTGGACCTGGAATCAGGAAGTCTCGAGTTCAAATCCATACTCAAACATGTGCTAGCTGTGTGACCTTGGGTAAGTCCTTTAACCTCTGCCTCAATTTCCTCAACTGGAAAATGGGGATAGTAATAGAATTTACCTCACAAGGTTGTTGTGAGGATCAATAAGATAATATTCATAAATTGCTTAGCACAATGCCTGGCACATAGTAAATGCTATATAAACATGAAAGTTGGAAAGTGGTGGTGGTGGTAGTAATAGCTGGTTCAGTCATTTTTCAGTTGTGTCTGATTATTCATGATCCCATTTGGGATTTTCTTGGCAAAGATATGGAGTAGTTTGCCATTTCCTTCTCCAGCTCATTTTACAGATGAAGAAACTGAGTGAAACAGGGCTAAGTGACTTGCCCAGGGACACACAGCTAGTAAGTATCTAAGGTCAGATTTGAACTCATGATGAGGAGTCTTCCCAAATCCAGGCCTGTCACTCTATCCACTGTGCCACCTGGCCACAGCAGCAGCAGCAGCAGCAGCAGCAGTAGTAGTTTCTCATAGATAATAGAGAGTTGTTTACATTTAGAGTGCTTAAGTTATGAAGCCAAAAGGCTGTTTTTTAAAACCCTGTGTCAGAGGGCAGTTAAGTGACATAATGAATAGAGTACCAGCCCTGGGGTCAAGAGGACCTGAGTCCAAATCCAGCCTCAAATATTTACTAACTGTGTGACCCTGGGCAAGTCACTTAACCCCTATTGCCTCCAAAAAATAAAAAAATAACCCCTCC
>NW_027187315.1:1949378-1956952 GCF_028583685.1 Petaurus breviceps papuanus
GAAGCTCACTCACTATGTTAAGAAGAATAAAGCCTCCCAAGTCTCTTTTATTAGCAAACCTGTCTCCTGAAGCATATTTGTAAACTTGGAGTCATTCTGGCCTCTTTTGTCTTCTTCCCAGTTCCTAGCCCTCTCTCCAATAATTGCCACCATCTCTGGCATCTGTCACTCTCTCTCCATTCACATGGCCACCATGCTAGCTCCTGCCCTCATCTTCTCCCATCTCCTGATTACTTTCTCTGCTTCTGATCTCTCATCTATCCATCCTCCTCCACACATCTGCCAAAGCACAGATCTGAACACCATCACTCCTGATTGAAAACTTTCAAGGGCTCCCTACTAATTTGAGCACAAAATACCAATTAGCCTGGCATTGAAGGCCCTGTACAAACTGGCTCCCTCCTGCCTTCTCAGCCTTATTTCATTCTATGCCCGTTCTCAGATTCTATATTCTGGTCAAACAACTTTTAGTCATTCGGCTGATCCGACGCTCCGTAATCAATCACATTGCCTTTATTCAAGTTACACCCCATGTGTGGATTTCATTGCCTTCTTCATCTCAACTTTTTGAAGTCATCCTTCAAGGCTTAGGAATCATTTCCTCTGTGAAGCCTTTATCACCCTAATTGTTCTAATTGTTGATGTGTTCTCCCTCCTTGGTTTGCGTGTACTTCTTCACTCGACTCCCTTCCTGAGTCTCCAGACTTCACCTTTAGGCCTCCAGCTGCCTTCTCACCCTGGGACACGTCCTGCAACCTCCATCCTTCTGTGTCAGCTCCTCTCAGACCCTCCATTTTGAGGAAGTATCCAAGTCAGCACGCCTTTGGTCCTCTTTCCTCACTAAAGCTCCCTGTGGGAAGAAATTTTCTTTTTTTTGCTCATTTTTGTACAGTGCTTTGGGGTAGATGGGGCATTCTAGGAGGACTAGCCCCTCTGGTGGGAGGGCTTGCTGAGCCCTTTGCAGGACCGCTCAATCACCTGTGTGTCCAACTGTGCCCCAACACTCACTTGTGACTCCATGAAGCTGTAGCACGTACAGAAACTACACCCCAGTAAAACCTTCTTAGCAGATGAGATAAACCAGGTTTAAGGAAACCAAGAGGCCTCAGACTTGCTGGTGAGTTAGGGAAATGTCTACCCCAAGCACATAAAGACTTCCTCCACTGGAATAAGCAAATAGAAACAATTTATTCTAGCATCCATGAAGATGGCTGAAGCAAGAGCTGTGGAGAACTTAGAATGTGGTCAGACATTGAAGCCACCGAAGTCATCCACTGCATCCTGAGCCAGTCATCCTGACTTCTGTCCTGCCCTGGACTTCGATGACTCTGGAAGAGAGAGTGAGGCTGAGACTTTGTGCAACTTTGCCTTGCTTAAATACGATTCACCTCAAGTCAAGACATCACACTGTGATGTCACGGGTCCTCTTCAAAAACCAGAGGACCAACAACCGTGCTTAGCATAATGGCCAGCAATACTGAGCTCTTGATAATTGCTTATTCAGGCTCAGATTCAATCTAAAGGAGATTCAATCTGTCCCGCTTGTCAATACAAACGGCACAAATGCGAGGCTCCTTTAAGAGTCTGCCCAATATGGCGAATCTTTAATAAACTTTGTTTTACTTTGACTGAAAAAAATTGCTTATTGACTTAACTTGACTACCTGACTTACATGCATACCTGTTGTTCCCCCTCTGCCACCCCTACCACATAGAAAGGAGCTGGCTGAGATACAGGATGGTTTTGTTTTTCTCTTTGGTGACTTTGTGTGAGGGTGGGAGGTGAACAGATAAGATGGGTATTGAGGAAAGAAGGGGTTTATTATAATTTTCATTGAATAAGTGACAGAGGTTCAAGGAAGAATCACTCTAATACAAGAAGAATGAGATAAATGTCTTAAGAAAGGCACATGAAAGTTTGGCAGGGGTTCAGAGATCAGGTTTGGTTAGAGGATCAGAGAAAGATTCACTCAAGTGTTCTATAATTAGTTTCTGCTTAGTGGCTCCTGAGGCATTTATGAAATGCTCTGTATATTGAAATTGCTTTCTGTTCCCCGTGTCTGATACAGAGACCTGGAAGGCACCACTAAGAATCTGGAGTTCTTGTATCTAGGCAGGCCCTAGGCAAAAATGTCAAGTAAAACAAAGTGCGCCTTCATCATTCTTCCCCCCATAGGCACCATCCTCCACAGGCACCAACCACCAATATCCTGTTGTCCAAACCTTTCTCTCTCTGGAAAAGCCCCTTGATGTTCCACCCAAGTGTTCCAAGGATCCCCATTAAAGCCTGTTCTTGAGAGACTGGCTCCCAATGCTAACTCTTTTCCTACCCAGCACTCCCTGCTGTCATGCCCCTAGCCCCAATACACTGAAATTTAGCTTTCTTCTATTTCATCTCTTATATTATTTTAAGCTAACAATTAGCTAATTTGGTAAATTCACTTGTGCAAATGAGAGATGGCTGGAGGATGCACAAAATTTATTGGTTGGAAATTATTTTAGAGCTCATCTGTCTGAACCTCTTCCTTTTATAACTGAGGTAAATGAGGACTAGGGAAGGTAACTTGTTCAAGGTCACACAGTAAATAAGCAGAGTGGGAATCTGTTCTCAGGTTCTGTTTCTGCTATTTTAATATGGCCTGTAGTCATTCTCCCTCCTTTTCTAGCTAATACACATCTTTAGCAGGGGTCTTTTGGAGACAGAGCACTTTCTAGTCACCCCATTCACTCAAAGAGGTGATTCAAATGGTATCTATCTCAGGCTGGAGAGATGGGAGGCTGGTGTCAGGTCAAGCTATTTATGGTACTCTCTATGAATGGGTTCTGAGCCCTAATTTTAGTGTGCCTTCATAAAGAGCTATCACTCCTTCAATCAACAAACATTTACAAAGCACCTACTAGCTAGCCACTGTGCTAAGTTCTGGGGATACAAAAAGAGTTAAAAAACAATCCCCACCCTCAAGGAGCTCGAAGTCTAATGGGGGAGACAACATACTCAAAGCAAGCTATACATAGACCAATAGGATATGATTAGCAGAGGGAAGGCATTAGAACGAAGGATGGGGAAGGCTTCTTGTAGAAGGCAGGATTTTAATTGGGACTTAAGGAAAACCAAGAGACAGAAGTTAAGGAGAGAGAGTATTCCAGGCACAGGAGACAATCAGATAAAAAGCCTTTACCTGGAACATCGTTTAAACCACCATCACTAAATCCAAGATTACTTATCAGGGAAGAAAATGTAAGAAGATTAGAAATATAGGAGGGGGCTGTAAAGATCATGCAGGGCTTTGAATGCCAAGCAGAGCATTTTGTATTTGGTCCTGGAGGTGATAGGGAACCACTGAAGTTTACTGAGGGGAAGGAGGGGAACAGGATCGGAACTTCACTTTAGGAAAATCACTTTGGCGGTTGAGGCAGGCAGATCCACCAGCAGGCTATTACAATATCCCAGGTGTGAGGTGATGAGGGTGGTACTAGAGAGGTGGCAGTGTCAGAGGGGAAAAGGGGACCTATTCAAGAGATGTTGCAAAGGGGAAGTCTGCAGGCTTTGGACAGCAGCCTTGATAAGAGGTGTGAAAGATAGTGAGGAATCCACTATGACTCTTATGTTATGAGCTTGAGGGAGTGGGGGGATGGCATTGCCCTCTGTAGGTAAGGGGGAAGGAGAGGGAAGAGAAAGTTTGAAGGGAAAGTTAATGAGTTCTGCTTTGATCATGTTTGGACACGTTCAGCCAATCCTGACCAGGACTTCTATATTCTTTGTAGATGAAAAGTAATCACTGTTGCCCATCTGCCTAAACTCACATTCACAGTTCACGAAACACATTCCTATGTTGGTCCTCTGAATAAGACACTATTATGTGTGTGACTTCAGCAGATCTATTCACTTTCCTAGATCTCAGTCTTTTCTCTTTTAAATTAAAGGAATTGAACCTTTACATCTAAGGACTTTTTCTTCCAGTTCCAAATCTAAGATCCTGTGACTTGTGTGGGGTCATGCAATGAAGGTGACAAGATATAATAGTAAGTATTGGATCCAGGACTTGAACCATTCCACTGAATTAAACTGTTGTGTTAAAGTGGACTGGAGTGTAGAGAATGATCAGAAACCAACTTCTTCTTGAGAAGATAACAATTGCCCCATGGCTCCCTACTTGTCCAGTGTCCTGGTTTATTTGCTGCTGTTCAGGAGGCAGCACAGAATGAGCTGGAATGATTTGGAATCGGGGAGACATAAGTTCAAATGCTGGCTCTGTTACTAATTCTCTGTTCTTGAACATGTCACTGGACTTCTCTGGCCCTTGGTCTCCTCTTCTGTAAAATGAAATGGCTGAACTTAATGGTCTCTTCCTAGAGCTAGAAGGTTCTACCTCTAAGTAACATTCTCCAGATAGCCAGGTCTTCAGAGCCTTTCAATAATAACAACAGCTACAATTTGATCAAGATTGTAGACTAAAACTGTGTGACAAACTTAAAGAACCCAACTGGCTTTATTTTGCTTTGATTTTTAATCTCAAATAGACAATCAGAAGCCTGAATACCAGGTGGCTCCTGAATGAAACCATTCTACCTTCCCTATTTTCTCTGGATCTTTTCTGTACTTTGACATGAAAGAGATGAGAAGGCAGAAACTTCAGCAACACCTCCCCCCCTCCTCCTCACCATCACCGCCACCACATCACTTCAAACTGGGAAAGCCTGCTATCTCCGTGAGATAGAAGGTCCTGGTGTATCAATATGAGAGACTTCAAGCTGGGAGACTGGGAATTGACATGCCTTCTATTTATTTATAAAATTTGTAACTGCGGAATTTAGCCTTAGAAGTTGTAGACCCATTACTATTAGTTTTATCGTCCTCCTAAAACATACCCAGAGGCATTCCTAGAGATTGAATCCTATTGTGCTTTGCAATAAGCCCATAATTGATTATGCTATGGAGCTTTAATATGGATGGAGAAATGAAATCTAGAAAGTAAATACATTCAGAATTTTGCTAGCAGGCTGAATTTAAAACTGATTTTCTGAACCTACTAGGATTATTCCTCCCTCAATAATGATTTAATTTGAGCCTGCCACCCTGAGAGCTGCTGTGTGTGGGGTAAGTCTGGCTTGCCTTCTCACTGGACCCCCTTAAAGAACTTTATCCTGCGTTTTGCACCTGTGGGTTTGTGAAGATAAAATTAAACTCTACAATTATGCATGATGGACCAGTAAATAACACTGATGCTCAGGCCAGGCTGTGGCTCACAGGGTGCTGATGTAATCACCTGTCACTAACACTATCAACTGAGAGGGAGCTGATTCATTGCAGGCCTATAATGTGAGCAATTATGCCATATTTCTCCATAAGCTGTGGAGCAGGTGGGGGAGGGGAAATTACAGGGGAAAGGTTGTCTTCATCATTCTCAGCTTGAAGAGAGATTCTCAGAGGGCAGGTGTCTGGAGTGTTTTCCATAGGTGGACTTTCAGGCAGCCTCCTTAGTAAAATAGAACCCTAGTGCTCCTTTCCTCAAAAGTTAAATTTGCCCCTTTCCTGGTAAATGACTGGGAATGTAATTTAGCATCAGATTCCAGCTCCTCACTTTGGTGTAGTGAAGTATAGTAACTGCCCTAGAGTATTCATTGGTATAATTTATATGCAGGAATCTAAAGAGTCCTAGGGCAGATAGATGGCTCAGTGGATAGAACACTGGGTCTAGAGTTAGGAAGACCTGAGTTCAAATCCAGCCTCTCAGACACGAACATGTTATGTGACCTCGGTCAAGTCACCTAATCTCTGTTTGCCTTGATCCACTGGAGAAGGAAATGGCAAATCAGTTCATTATCTTTACCAAGAAAACCCTGATGGACAGTATGATCCACACAGTCAAACATGATGTAATTAAAACAGCAACAAAAGGAGCAACTAGGTGGCACAGTGAATAGAGCACCAGCCCTAGAATCAGGAGGTCTGAGTTCAAATCCGGCCTCAGACACTTGACACACTGGCTGTGTGACCTTGGGCAAGTCATTTAACTCCAATTGCCCTGCCTTCCCCCCTCCAAAAACAACTACAACAAAGTCTTCTAGTTCCCCACCTACCTCTCTGAGCACTATCCTGCCTTCTTTGCTGGCTCATCTTTTTCTTCTTACCTCCAAGTGTTGTGTGTGTCTGTATATCTCTCTGCTTCTCTGTCTGTTTCACTGAGTCTTTGTCTCTCTACCTCCCTCTCTCTCTCTCTCTGTGTCTCTGTCTCTCTCCCACCATCTCTTCTTGATCTCATCCATTCCCTTGGTTCTGATTATTATTTATTTGCTGATGATTTCCACGTTTTCATCAAAAGTGGAAAATATTAACTCTAGAAGGAACCTAGAGACAATTTATTCCAATTTTTTTTACATCTGTGGAAACTGAGGCTCAAGGAGATAAAAAATAATACATATAGGAAGTATTATGGCTTTCAACACTTTAATCAATCAATCAATCAATCAATCAATCGAGATGTTTCAAGAACTATTCCAGGGGTTAGGTATACACACAGAAAGGTGAGATGGTCCTTGTCCCCAGAGGCTACAGCACATATAGGGGCGTCCTAGGCAGGGAAAGAAACTTTGATCTAATGTAGTCAGAGGGATCACAAGTGCAGCCATAGGGCAGTTCATTCAGAGAACAGAGAGTATTGGATTTAAAGTCAGGAAGATCTGAGTTCAAATGCTCCCTCAAATACTAATTAGCTGTGTAAAGTCTGGTCACGTCATTTAGCTTCTGCTAAGTTCCCTTATCTGCAAAATGAGGATAATAATAGTAACAGAACCTCCTTTTGGGAGTTATGAGGATCTAGTTAGATGATATATGTAAAGTGTTTTGCAGATAAATGCTAGTTATAATTACTGCTGATGTTGTTGCTGTCATGCCCTTCCCAGTTTCAATGGTAATATTTATTTAATAGGATGAAGTGTGGTACGGGGCAGGCTAGAAATAGAGAACAGAGGTAAGGATTGACTTACTATCTAGTGCTACAGCTTGACCCCCAGGGGTAATTCCCAAATTTAATGGAGTAGCTCCTCTTGGGTGAGGGGAACAAGGTCTCTGAAGGTCCCAGTTAGGAGCATTGCCATTCCTGATGGGGGAAATCAGTCAGTGATCAGATGCCCTCAATGGCTAGCTCTGGTATCATGGCGGATGGCTGGGTGGAATGAGGCTTGGTGTCTGAGATCAGCTAACAAGTAGAATGCAAACTTCCTGAAGGCAGGAGCTGTTTTGTTTCACTCTTTTTGGCCCCAGTGTCTTCCATATGGTAGTAATTTAATAGATTTGTTTAATCTACAACATACTTTCCTTTACAACAATTATATGGGATAAATATCATTCCGATTAGACACCTGAGAAAGCTGATATTCAAAGAGGGTGAATGCTCAGGGTAACCTAACAGAGGAGTATTAGAGCTAGCATTTGAATCTAGGATTTCTGATTCTAAGGCCAGCACTGCTTTCACTATCCAACCCTGCTGTCCCTTCTCCTCAATCACACACAGACACACACACACATACACACACACACACACACACACACACACACACACACACACACACACA
>NW_027187315.1:1956962-1989689 GCF_028583685.1 Petaurus breviceps papuanus
ACACACACACACACACACACACACACACACACACACACACACACACACCTCTGCAGCTCCAGGCTCTCCTTTCAATTACCTAGATGTACCTTCAGCACCTCAAACTCAACATAGGATCCTACAGTACCATAGTATTTAGTGTTTGCAGGGCCCCTGGTCCAACTTTTTAATTTTACAAATAAGGAAAGTGAGTCTTGGAAAGGGCAAGAGCTGCCCCTTCTTTCTGGAACTCCAAATCCTCTTTTCTTACAGCTTCCTGGATATCTTGGCCAAGTTTTCCCTTCTGCATCTCAAACCCAATATGTTTACATATGAACTTAAACTTTGCCCCCCAAATCTGCTCCTTTTGCTGTATCTCTAATTTTATCAATGGCCCTGCCATACTCTTAATCACCCAGATTCAAACCATCAGACATATCTTTGGCTTTTCTGGGTCACTCACTCCTTACATCCTATCATGCCTATCATTTCTATCATCCCCATATCTCTCAAATCTGTCCCCTCTCTCCGTTCTAAGCTACCATCTTAATCCTGGCTTCCATTGCCTCTCACCTAGACTATTGTAATAGCTTTCTAACAGCTCTTCCTGCCTCGGGTTTTTTCCTTCCTTCAATCTATCCTACACAGAGCTGTCAGGTTAATCTTTCTAAATCGTAAGGCTGATCCTTCCATGGCTCTGCTCAAAAATCTTTCCAATTTTCCCTGAATCTATCTTGTATATGTCACACCGATGTTCTGGCACCACTGTCTCAGGCCCACACCAGTCACATTCTGCCCCCTTTAAGATCCTTAGCTACCCTGGAAGACAGTTAAGCCTTCTTCTCTAGGACACCTCAAGTCCCTCCCCCCAATTGTGCTCTCCAAATTGTTAGGGTTCCAGTGATAAGCAAACACTTCTGTTCTCTTTAACCATTTATCACAATCACTTTAGGAAGGGATAGTTACTTGAAAGATTTTGTAAAAATGAAAGAACAAACCCACAAACACTTTCTCTAACACCTTAGGGGTATAATTGCCCCTTTATCACCTCAGGCTCTGGGCAGAAGAGCAGGAAGTTTAGGCTTACAATTTAGCAGCACCTCCATGGCCTTAGTCTCACCAAGTTCAAGTCCAGAGCAGGCGGTGCCATCTTCTTCTAGAACCTTACTCTTCAGGATGCCTCTGACAGCCTGGCTGCAACACTCAGCCTGGATTTCTGTACTCATGATTGCCCAAGATTCCAGGCTGGGCCTACAAATAGCATAGAAAAGACCAAATGAAAAAACCAAAGCCCCAGTGCCATTTATCAGGGTGACACTACTGAAATGGGGATGAGGAGGCCCCAGCACGCTCCCCCTTACCAAATGGTCCCAGCAACTATTAATGAGGAAGTCCTTCAACCTCAGAGAAGAATGCAAGCTAGAACCATAGCCATTGCTGTGTCGGATAGCTTTAAAGATGCCAAAAGGATGCCCAGTCAACGGGAAAGGCTGTCTTGTAACCACAGGGAGGCCAATGCACTATGTCCATACATATTCTAGTTTTCTGGTCTCCCCGAAGCAGATCCCCCCATCATCTTCCATGTGACTGACATTATCTCAGGTGGTCTAAGAATGTGCCAAACCCCTATTAAATATGTACTGGTTGTCTACCTCATTAAAGTGTGAACTTGAAGCCAGGTTTTTTTTCCCCCTTTTTTTGTATCCTTAACACTTACCATACTTCTTGACACATAGTAACTTTTAATATATGTTTATTATTGACTGAATGATTGATCGAATCACTTTAATCAATAAAGCTCCCTTTCCTTAACCTAGCATTTGAAGCCCTTGGCAATTTGGACTCAACATGCTTTTCCAGGCATTTCCCATTCTTTTTTTCCTGGTGAAGAGAGGTTGCCACCACCCCCCCTCTTTCTCAAAACCATAAGTCAGAGGAACCAGTGGAAACTGAAGAGCCTGGGTCTCTCTTCTCTTCCACCCTGGCAGGTGCAGGTTATTGATCTCCAGTGATGAGGGAATCCCCTACAATAGACCCTGGAGTTAAAAGTTATGCTTGCAATCTATGCTTCAGTCAAAATGGATCATTTACTCCTCAAATATGTCCCAAGCTCTTCTCTTCTTTGCTGTTTTCTCTTCCATTTCTTCCCCTTTCCTGGTGACACTTGACTAAGTTCTGCCCATTATACTTCAACACTCAACTAAAATGCTGTCACCTCTGTGAAGCCTTTCTTGATCCTCCAACAGAAGGGATTTCTTCTCTTTCCTCAGAATTCCAAGTCACTTTGCACTTCTCTAATTAAACTTTTACATTCTGCTTTGGAATCTAGTTATATGAAAACATGACTTTTCCTTCTATGTGACTGAGAGCTCTAGAGTGACACACAATGAATTGAATGGTCATACATCTAGACCTGGAAGGGGACTCAAAGGCCATTCAGTCCAACTCCCAAATTTTACAGAAGAAGAAATTCCATTCAAAGGAGGGGAATGACATGTCCAAGGCACTTTGATAGTGATCATAAGCTGGATTTGAACCAGGTTCTCTGATTCCAGAATGAGTGCTTTTTTCTTCTACCATACCACAAAGACAGCTCCTCAGCAGCACAGAATGTGTCTTAGTTTTATCAAACTGGAAGGGGTCTCAAGGGCCATCTCTTCCAACCCCTTTATTTTTTTACAAATGAGGAAAGTGAAACCCACCAAGATTAAGTGAGCTGTCCAAGTTCACATAGGGGATAAGAAGCACCTATAGGAAATGTGACTAGTTCTGTGTATGGGAAAAAGGGGAACTGAGAATAATTCTCTTGCTCTTTTTTTTCCCTGTAAGCCACCTAGCTATAACCTACTTAACTCTTTAATTTGACATTGCTTCTCTAAGGTTTGTGAATAGAGAATGCTCTAGATAGTGACTTGAATTGGGCTTTCTGTATTTCATTACCCCAAACACCCCACACTGAACTTGGAGGTGGCTAGGGGTTCCCAAAGTTGAGTATGTTAGCTTATTATCTCTCTTTACTTCAGAGCTCTAATAGGAATCTCCTAATTGAAGATCTATTGCAATTGTACAGAGTTAGTTTTCTATAACATAAGAAACCATAGAAAGCCTCAGGTTTTGTTTTTGTTTTTTTAAAGCAGAAAGTCAGTTATAAGTGAAAGGCTTCCCAAAGAAGGGCCCAGGGACTGGATGACCCAAGAGACTGAACAGGCATTTGGGTATGGCCGTTAGTCAGGGACAGAAAACAAATTTCATTTCCACCAGATAGGCAATGCAAGGGGAGTTTTCCAGAGACCTAGAAAGAGTGTTCTGTTTTTGTTTCTGTGGTGCCAAATAACAATGTGTGGTTTTTTTTTCTTGTTCCTGTTTTTGTTTTCCCTTAAAGATCAGCCTTTAACCCCAAATTACTCTGGTCCCAGACCAAGTCCTATTTGGTCACTGTTTGGGCCCAGATTGTCTCAGAATGACTGCAAATAATAATTGTTTCTATTTTGGCCAGAAACTCTGAGGGTCTTCCCCTCCCAGATATATATTTTTTAAAGAGGCCATTCTTTGCTTCATTTTATTAAACCTTAATCACTGAATGGGTGCTGCCTCAGTCAAACTGAGACCTGGGAAAGACCTTAGCTTGAAAAGGCCAAGGTTGCATCCTGGGCCACATCCAGGCATACTGATGAATATCTGGCCACTGGCTCCAGAGGAGAAAGTGAGGCTGGTGACTTTGCCTGCCTCTCCCTCACTTAAATCCAATTCACTTGAAAGTCATAGCATCACCTCCCTGCTGTCATGATCATCTTCAAAGAAGGACAAAACGGCAATGTGTGTACAAAATGAGATGGCTTTCCCTACTGGGGTAAATATAAAGCTCTGGAAAGATTGATACTCTGCTCTTCAGACTATCAGAAGAATGATGTGTTCCTTCAAAGATTTTGAGCAGTACTCCAAAGGGAAAATAGCACCAAAAAATGGAGCTGAAGAGGAAGAGGGAAAACCTAACTGGGATCAAGAGGCTGAAGGATGGAAGAATGTGCCACAAAGGAAGAAAGGAAGGGAAAGGACCACTGAGCTTATAGAGCTATGGAATGGCTATGGGTAACAGCTCAGCCCTTGGAGGACAGAGCTGGATTGTTTAAAGATAAAGTTTCTTGTATTATAAAGAATGACAGTAAGAATTGACTTGTGCTACCAGGAAAAAGAACCTTCCAATATTGGTCAGAGGATGAAGAGATACATTATTTGTGGTTCATGATCATGATACAAGTCATCTTAATTTGAAAAATAAAGAAGCAAACTTATTTCCTATATATCTATGTACCTATGGTTGAAGAGCCTCCTTATAAATATAGTGAATACAGACCCCCTCTGGCAATTCATGTGAGGGGGAAAGCTATGTCAAGAAGGAAAATAGAAAAGTATCCCTGGGATAGAAGTAAGAAGGTAGTGTTCCAAGAAGAAGTATAGCTGAACTATACTATCCCCACAACTTCTCCACAAAGATCTAGAAGATGAACTAGATCAAATCCCATTAGGGATTCTCCCCCCCCACAAAAAAAAATCAGTTAATCACTTTTCCAGCTCAGGTGAGTATAACAAGGTAGAGAAGTCTCCAGTCACTTGGGATGGGGCCTAGTCAGGCCATGGCCTCATAGAGCGTTCCATCCCAGGGAGAGGCTCTACATCAGGGAAGGAAGATGTCCACAGAGGCGTCTAAACCTGTACAGGATACAAGCATAGTCGACACCTGGAAGTGCTGTTGCTCACTATCCAATTCCAGGTCACAGCTCCAGGGCTGACTGAGAAGGAGAATTGTGTCTAGATGTGGCATTCCTTAGGGTGAGGAGCATTCATAGAGCCTAGGTTGTACACTGAGCTAAGAGCAAGTTCAGAAGCAAAGACTAACTTTATGTCTCTGACCCCCTCTCCCGCCCTGACCCTGCCTTCCACTGAGCAGAGCAGAGTTTCAGTTCTAGCTTCTAACCCATGTGGAAACCTGCAGGAATTCAGACCAAAACAAATCCTGAAGTTCTATTACTCTGAACCAGTAGAACTTCCTAGTGGGCTGAGTCTAGCACTCTAACCAGGGGCAAGCCCAGAGGTATATTACACAGACCCAATTCTAAATCAGGAACTTTGAGAACTCAGAGACAACAACGATCAGACTTTGCCTTGGATTGGATCCACTGAAAGCCTATAGGTTCCTATGCTGTCCAAGAGATCCTAAAATAACATGATACTCAATACTCCCAAGAAAGCAGCATTAGGACTCAAGAGGCTACAAGGTCAACCCAAACATTCCCCCCAGAAGGGTAAAAAACCTAGCCCTAACATAATGTTCAAAGTCAGGAAAAAGGCTAGAAGAATGATCAAAAAAGGAATAAGATTATAAAAAGATATCATAGTGACAGAGACACTCAAGACACAAACCCAGAAGAGAATGACTCCCAACAACTCTCAGTTTCTAATTCCAAAAGCCTCAGAGTAAAACAAAACTGAACTATAAGGATGTTAAATACATATGAAGTGATTTCTGGGGTGGGAGTGAGGGTCACTAATACCTCAAAGATTGAAGAAAGGACTCTTCAATGAGGTAGTACCTTACCTGAGCCAGTAAAGGAGAGAGGGTTTCCAAGAAGTGTAAGTGAGTAGGGAAACTGCAGACAAGTTGGATGACGAGGGATTGGATGAACTTTCAAGAACAAAAGTGAAAGGCAACTAAGTGGTGTAATGGATAGAGTACTGAATCTGGAGTCAAGAAGTCCTGAATTCAAATCCAACCTCAAGACACTAGCTGTGTAACTTTGTTCAAGTTACTTAACCTCTGTTTGCCTCAGTTTCCTCATTTGTAAAGTGGGGATGTTGGGTGGGAGCACCTTCCTCCCAGAGTTGTTGTGAGGATCAAATGAGATAATATTTGTAAAATGATTAGCACAGCACCTGGCACATTATATTGCTATCTAACTAATAGCTACTATTCTTAGCTACTAAAATATTGATAGCACAAACATAAATAATTCTAATGAAGAATAAAAGTAGAATGTTGCCTAAGGGGAATGGTTGTCCCATTACAGCTCTGACCATGTTATTTCAGGATCAGGTAAAGGCATGTGAAATGTTAGATCAGGAAAGACAAGACTTGGGGCACTGGATATACTTCTATCTTCCAATAGTTCAGAGGGCTATCACGTAATAGATAGTATGATTAGAATTATTCCACTTGGCCTCAGATGGAAGAATTAGGGTTAATGGATAGAAAAAAGCAATAGTAAGCACTTACTATGTGTTAAGCACTAAGGATATAAGTACCATCATGCAGGACATTTCCTGCCCTCAAGGATCTTATATTCTAAGGGAAGAATGCAACAAATAAAGGGGAACTTGAAGGGGCTGGGGTTGGGGATGGGAAGAGGATTAAGGTGTAGTCATGGAATCAACATGGCCAGGGCTCTAGCAAGACAAGACAAAGGCTTACCTATCAGAGCTAGGGACCCAAGAATAAAGACCAAGTTTCTACTGGGAAGGAGGTAGAAATTATCATCTGAGTGGAGAAGGCATGGCATGGAATAGTCAGAAAGTATAGTAGAGGCCAGGTCCCCAGTAGTGGGAAAAGTATTACAGAAACAGATTTAGTCTCAATGTAAAGAAATGCTTTTCAGCAATTAGAGCTGTTACTAGAGGTCTTCAAGCAGACAATGGATGAATGCTTTCCTATAGTGTTGTAGGAGGGGATTCCCCTGTTCAGGTATGAGTTATACTAGTTAACCCTTGAGGCTTCTACAATATTCAGATTCTTTGGTTCTGTGGTCCTAGGGTTTGTATCCCCTATAGTACTTCAAACTTATTATGTAGTCAATAAATATTTATTGGAAGTTGAATTAATTAACTTCTTTAGATTGAAAATCTTATGTAAAGACAGATTTCACTATGGGCAATTGGATTAAATTCAATTTTAAAAATGTTCACTGTATCCCTACAATGGCAAGGCAATAATATTAGGTATTGTGTATATAAAGATAAAACTGAAATAGCCCCTACTCTCAAGAAGCTTAGTTTTTATTCAATTACTGTCAACCTAAAAAGAGAGATACTATTGTTTCTCCAGCTATCCAGTCAACCACATATAAAGAATTTGGTGAAGAAATACCCTTAAGCTCAGCTTGGAAATGGGCAGGGACAAGGAGGGGAGAGAGTGGACTTGAAGAGGGAGGGTATAGGCAGGGATAGGTACAGAATGGTCCAAAACAAAACAAAAGTCAACACTGTGTGATAAATCATAAAGGGGAGATTACAAGGAAGGAAAGACAGCATAAAAGCCAAGGGTCAGGGCTTGGGTGAAGGGAACATAAGAAGGGAAACAAAGGGGAAGCAGAGCAATATAATTATAGATCAGTGGTTTTGATCATCGTTCTCTTTCACGACTTTCTGCTTTGTTGAGAAGGGACATGAAACAAAAGTATGGGGGAAGTATAAGAGCACAGTAATACACAATTAATAAATATAATCAACAAGGGTGAATGAAATTAACTTATCCATTAAAATAGAAAAGGATAGTAGAGTAGATTAGGAAACCGAATCCTAAGATTCGGAAAGTAGATTAGGAAACTGAATATAGATGAGTGCAACGGAATTTATCATTCTTTAAGCACATTTTTAAAAAGCAGGGAGAGCAATCATGATCTGAGGAAAGGCAATAGAAAAAAATTTACATAGTTAAAAAGATAATCAGTTAAACTACATTAAGCTTAAAGGCACCATAAACCATGAAATAATATCAGTACTTAATATATATGCATCAAATGGCATAGCATCTAAGTACTTAAAAGCAAAGCTAATCAAATTACAGGGAGAAATAGACATCAAAACTGTAATAGTTTGGGATGTTAATGTTCCCCTTTTCAAACCTAGACAAGCCTAAAAAAAAGAAAAGAAAGAAAGAAGTTAAGAACATCAGAATTTCAGAAAAATTAGATATACTAGAACTCTGGTTATTTTTTAATGTGAATAGAAAGGACTATACATATTTCTCATCACTGTATTACACAATTATAAAACTTGATCTGTGCTAGAATATAAATGTCTCATAAAATGAAGAAAAGCAGAAATATTTAAACATATCTTTAATTGACTAAAATGTAGTAAAAAAAATAATCAATAATGTGAAGAAAGGATTCAAGATCTGTTGGAGGCTAAATAATTTTATCCTAAAAAATGGTGAGTCAAAGAACAAATAATAAAAACAATAGATTATGTAATTAAAAAATGACAATATTGAGACACATAACAAAAATTTGGGGATGCAACCAAAACTGTCCTCATGGGGAAACATTTATCTCTAAACACTTCTATCAACAATGGAGAGGAAGAACAGTTAAATGAATAAAATGTGGAAATTAAAAAAAAACACAATAAAATTGCTAAGAAAACAATGAATTACTCAAAAAGCAATAAATAAAAAAATACCAACCAAATACCAACATAGAAATTCTGCAAATCAAAACAGAAATTAACAAAATTGAGGACAAAAAAATTAATTGAGAAATAAAATTAGGGTCTAAGTTAAAGAAAATAATAAAATTCACAACCTATTAACCAGTTTTATAGAGGAAAACCAAATTACTAGTATCAAAAAAAAAGAAAATTCTTAGCAAATGAAAAAGAAATAAACAATAATTTTAGGAACTGTTTTGCCCAATTATTAGATAACAAAATTAATAAAAAAATTAAATGAATAAATATTTACAAAAGTATTTTTAAAAATTCATGTTAACAGAAGAAAAATGGAAATTAATACAATTTTACAATAAGATATGAAAATGCCAAAGGTATGGTTGGTTGTTGTCCATTCTCAAAGAGGATCAAAATGACATCACTATGTTGGAATCAAGATTCAGTGTGTCCAACTGTGGCTGTTCAGACCAATAAGATCTCAAAATGCTCTACCACAGGTTAGGCACAAATAGTCTATATGAACATTTGGAGTGGAGATGTCTTTAAATTTGTGCATGTCATGGTTTTTTTTTTTTGAGCTACTGCAATTCTGTTTCACCTATAGAACACAGCATCTTCTTTGCTCTGTGGTCATTTACCAGAGTCCTACAATCCATTCTAAAGCTCTTCAGAGATACCTTGAGAGTGTCCTTATATTGCTTCTTCTGACTAACATGCAAGCACCTGCCTTTTGAGAGTTCTCCATAAAATAGTCTTTTAGGTATATGTACATTTGACATTCAAACAACATGGCCAGCCCATCAGAGTTGTGCTCTCCTCAATAGTGTTTGAATGCTTGGCAGTTCAACTCAAGAAAGGACTTTGAATAGATTCAAAGAAAACTGGAAAGATGGGTGAGCTGATGCAGGTAAAGTGAACAGAACCAGGAGAACAGTTGATATGTTACAAAAGAGCAATGACTTTGAAAGACTTAAGAACTCTGATGAATGGAAGGGAACACACATTTATCACCTGGTACAGTGTGTCAGGCACTTTATACAATTATTATCTCATTTGATCCTCACAACAGGTAGGGACTATTATTATCCCAACTTTACAGATGATGAATCTGAGGCAAACAGAGGTTAAGTGGCTTGTTCAAGATCGCACAGAAAGTGTCAGGGGCTGGATTTGAACTCAGTCCCAGCACCCTAATTACACACCACCTAGCTAATGAAAGGAATGACTAACCAGAATCCAGAATAATTAATTTGCCTGTTAACAGAGAAGTAATTAAATGGATATGTAGAATGAGACACATATTTGTGAACTAATGTATGTATTTATTTGGCTTTGCTCTGCTTATTTGTTATAAAGAAGGGTTTTTTTTTGGTGGGGTAGAAGGAGGGAATGGAATAACCTTCAATAAAATGCTTACTATGAACCAGGAACTGTGCTAAGCACTTTTTACAAATAATATCTCATTTGATCATCACAACAACAACTCTGTGAGGTAAATGCAATTTATATCCCCACTCAACAGTTAAGGAAACTGAAAGCAGACAGAGGCTGCTCAGGATCACAAAGCTAATAAGTGGCTGAGGTCATATTTGAACTCAAGTCTCCCTGACTCTAAACCCAGTGCTTTATTCACTGTGCCACCAGGTGAAAGTGTGATAGTGATGAAGGAAGGAAGGAAGGAAGGAAGGAAGGAAGAAAGAAGGAAGGAAGGAAGGAAGGAAGGAAGGAAGGAAGGAAGGAAGGAAGGAAGGCACATCAGAGACAGTTTAAAAATAGAAGGGAATAAAAGGAGTTTCAGAAGGAGACAGGTGGGGCAGCTTTGAAAACAATGTACTAAATTCATTATATACTTCTAAAAAGTCAAGTCATTTATAAGGGATTCGCAGTCTCATGAAAATCCTCCTTCTCTGTTCTTCTTTGTACATGGGAATGTTCCTGTTTGTTGATATTTGACTAATTCAAAATTACTAACAATTAAAATTCTAAAATATAATACTCATTAGATTTGGAATTGTTGGGTTCAAATTCTAGCCCCAATATGAACTAGCTATATGATCCTAGGCAAGTCAGCCCCTCTAAGACTCAGCTGCCTCATCCATAAAATAAGGATAATAATATTTCATACCTCACAGGGATGTTGAGAAAAAAATGCTTTCTAAGTCTTTAAACACTATATAAAAGTGACTTAACTGGTCTACCTTTTTACTTCATAGATGCAGAAACTGAAGCCCAGAGATATTACAGTCAGCAAGGCAGAATGTCCACCATTCTTTCCACTATACTTTCTGTCTACTATCACAATCTCTACTACTAACCTCCTCTGTTATATCATAATGGTTCATCAAAACTCATAAACTTAGGACCCTCTGGCTTTTATTCGGGGAAAATCTCTACTTTCCCATCAGTAGTTCTATCAATAAAGATGCCTACAGCCACCTATCTCTCTAGAGAACAGTGAGAGCAAAAAGGTTGTCCTTTGTCCTTCCTCCTAAGGGAAATGGCTAGGAATTTCCCAAAGAGTAATCTGAAGAGTAGTAGAGATACCGTGTTTCCCCGATAATAAGACCTATCCCGAAAATAAGCCCTCCCCTTACTGTGTAAGATTCCTCTAAAATAATCCCTCCCCCGAAAATAAGCCCTATTGAGATTGCTACTGTAGTGAAGGTGATCCCCTGCGCTACACGCTACATTACGGTACCCTCTGTATGCACCGTCCCCCCCCAGGTGAAATGCACGCCGCGCTCCGAGCTGCATCCAATCAGAGCTGCAGCAGTGAGCGTGTCATCCTGTTCTTCCCCAGTGATTTGCTTATTGAATAAAGGTACATTTTTTGTTCACATTTACCTGTTTATTAAAATTGCTGTCAATGTTCATTAAAATAAGCCCTCCCCTGAAAATAAGCCCTCTGGTGTTTTTCTGTCCAAAAAAATAATAAGACAGTGTCTTATTATCGGGGAAACACGGTAGCAACTCCCTCTTCTTTGTGATACAACATTTCAATGCAGAGGGACAATACCGAGAAAAACCTGGACGTGGTTATGTATGCTGACAAAGCCTGGGTTAATGCCAACTGCAGACCTCCTCATATGAACCTCTTTTTTTTTTCTTTTTGGAGAGGGGAAGGCAGGGCAATGGGGGTTAAGTGACTTGCCCAAGGTCACATGACTAGTAAGTGTTAAGTGTCTGAGGACACATTTGAACTCAGGTTACTTCGTGAACCTCTTTCTTAATTGTAGGTGAAATTACCTATTCAAAAGTAGGAGAAAAGAGAGGGAAGTAAAGAATGGAAAAACAAGGGAATGATGGGTGTGTCAAGGAAACCTGGTTGTCTGTGGTTCTTAAGATCCCAGGCAAGTATTTTTTTACATGCCCTTTATTTATTTTCATGGAAGTACCCAAAATCTTGTCTCCTGGCACACCTTGCCTGGGTGATAGAAAATAGAAAAAAATAGTCTGAAAGAAAAACAACCCCCCCCAAAATAAGGAAGTTCACATTCACTTAGCAAAGCAAATGTTTTTTCTAAAATTATCACCTTCCTAATCTCTGTGGATCATTGATTGGAGGTAGAGAAGAGCAGGCAATGAAAAGCCACACTGTTTGAATTTGATGTTCTAGCACTTTACCCTAGTTACCACCAACTTCTAAAGGTGGGCAGCAGTAAGGTTATTAAGTGAAGTACATGAATAATCCCAAAGAGAAAAATAACCAGTAGCATTATTTCTATCCCCTAACTAACCTTTCAGAATTACTGAAAGACAGTTAGGGGGTACAGTGGATAGAGTATTAAACTTGGAATTAGAAAGCCCTGATTTAAATTGTGTCTCAGACTGTTAGCTAGCTGTGTGACCATGGACATGTCAACTAATCTGTCTGTTTCTTCATTTGTAAAATGAAAATAATGATAGTACCTATGTCCCAGAGTTACTGTGAGAATCAAGTGAGTTAACATATGTAAAGCACTTTACAAACCTTAAAATGATATATTGTTATTTTTATTTAGTTGTTTCAATTATGTCCAACTCTTCATGACCCCATTTGGGGTTTTCTTGACAAAAATACTGGAGTGGTTTGCCATTTCCTTCTCCAGCTTATTTTACAGATGAGGAAACTGAGACAAGCAGGCTGAAGTGACTTGCCCAGGGTCATATAGCCAGTAAGTATCTGAGGCTGGATTTGAACTAAAGAAGATG
Organism: Petaurus breviceps papuanus; assembly: GCF_028583685.1. Classification (NCBI taxonomy): domain Eukaryota; kingdom Metazoa; phylum Chordata; class Mammalia; order Diprotodontia; family Petauridae; genus Petaurus; species Petaurus breviceps. The sequence continues at coordinate 1,969,575 of NW_027187315.1, forward strand.
AGTCTTCCTCACTCAGGGTCCAGCACTCTATCCATACTCTATTTATTCTTTCCAAAATCCTATTTTATTATCATTATTACTGTTATTATTATACATGCTAGTTATTATTATGATTGTCACCAACATAGTGCTATTGTTACTATCATAAGGCTAAGTTTCTTTCTCTGCCCAGTCTTTGATAAAGGTCTTAAGGTACTATGTGACAGAGAATGCTTCTATTTTGTAGTAGTTTGCAGTTTACAAAGTGCTTATTTATAACAAGATGGTTAGGAAGAAAATATTGTCATCTGTGTTTTACTGATGAAGAAACTCCTTTTTGTAAGACTCATTTCTAGTTCTGGCTCCCATAAAAGGTCTACTGAAGGCATTTCCTGATTCTGCCCTGCCCCAATTACTTTGAATTTATTTGGTATATACTGTGTATTTACTTATCTCTGTGTTCTCTTTTTCTTCCCTATAGAATATGAGCTTCTTGAGGTCAAGTAATTTTTGTAGTCTTGACTTTCTAGTCAATGGACCTATCACAGTGTCTTGTCTATTACAGACTATTAAAAAATGCTTACTTTTTAAAAAATGTAATTGAGAAATATTTAATGAATTAAATAAAAATACGGTCTAAAATGCTAACTGACTTGAATTGATTATTTGGGAAGAATGATTTACCTACAGTGACCCAGCTAGCAAGAATCAGAGTTAGATCAGATGTCTACTACCCTTTCCCCTCTATCTACATTGACTTTCATTGTCCCTCTCTTAAGGGAACAATGTGAGGAGGAATGACAAGGGACTGGGTAATCCATAGATCAGAGGCAGGGGTGGGGAACCTGTGGCCTTGAGGTAACATGTGACTCTCTAAGTCTTCAAATGCAGCCCTTTGACTGAATCCAAGTGGCTGCACTTGAGGACCTAGAGGGCCACATGTGGTGGCACCAAGTCCAACTGTGGTTCCTCACCCCTGGATCAGACCTCTCTTATTTTAGTCAACAGGAACATAGATTCAGAGACGACTAATACCTCTGGTGTGACAACTGCTGAGCCCTTTTCAGAGCCACCTTTTGTGAGCATCTGTCACTCAGCTCTCACCTATGACTCCCAGAAGCTGTGACCACACAGATGCATAGTGAACACACCCTGGTAGAACTGGCTCAGCACATGGGCTAAACCAAGGTGAGGGTAACCAAGAGGCCTCAAACCTGTCAGTAATTGAGGCAGGTGTCTACCCCAAGCATGTGAGGACTTCCCCAGAAGAATGTGTGGATATGGATATTTGGTTTCAATGGGCCATGAAGTCAGGGGAAGAGCTTAGCCAGACAATGAAGCTGCCAAGGTCATTCATTGCATCCCTAGCCATCACCAGTCATCTTGACTTTTTCCCTATCACTGAGCTCTAATGACTCTGGAAAATGAGGCTAACAACTTAGAGCAACTCTGCCTCACTTAAATCCAATTTGTGCATGAACTACAATGTGTCTGTCACCTCTACCATTTTACTGTAGTCAGAAAAGCGATACAAGGACACTCTCAAGGTCTCTCTGACAAACTTCGGACAAACTCTCTGACAAACCCTAAGACATGGGAGTCACTAGCATAGGATCTCCCACCATGGTGTGCTGCATCAAAGAAGGCACCATGCATGCATACTCTATGAGTGAAACAGAATTTCAGTAGTTCAAAAGAAATGTCAAATGTACATATTTAGAGATATCTCTACCCTAAATGATCATTCACACTATTTTGCCTGATGTGGTAGAGCCTTCCAAGCTCACATTGGCATGATCAGACATAGTCAAATGCACTGTACCTGGACATCACAATGCCATTTTGGTCCTCTGAGCACAAAGGACAAACAAAAACAATTGATCTCAAACTGGGAGGGTCCTCAACAGCCACTGATCACAATCCCTTCAATCTGCAGATGAGGAGACTAAGGTATAATTAATGAATTGCCCCAGGTCACAGATTATCTTTCCACCATATTACATTGCCTTCCTGTTTGTTCACTACAGCAGTCATTGCTCTCAACAATGTCAAAGGAGTTAAGGTTAGAGAAGGTAATTCTGGCAATAGTCAGATATGTTAAGAAATATCCATGCAGATGTGAACTTTGAGTCAGAGTTTTCCTTCTGATATGCTATGACTAGTTATTCTTTGAGGAAACTCTAATTTAAAAAACTCAATAGGTGTAACCTGGAAACTGGCCTGCAGTGATGGCCACCAACTTCCACTATAAGCCTCTAACCTCAAAACATACAGCAGTTTATTTCCATAATAAGGGCACAGAAACCCAAGGAGAATCCAGAGAGTTTCTTTCCATCTGACTCCCTGGATGCCTAAATAATCTATTTTACTACTAGTTGGGACTGGCAAAACAAGAATCAGTTGGATCAACCATGTTATTTCTCTGCTTTTTCACCCTTTTGATTACTATTGCTCTGACTCCCTGATTCATTACTAATTAAGTCTACTATAGGTGCTAGTTCCCTGCTCCTACTCTTATCCCTGTTCCCTGCTCCCTGTTCTTTGGGGACCACTATCATTCTTCTTTTTATCCCCTAGTTACTTCTCAACTAGTTGGCAGGGGGAGGAAGGAAGAGGAAGAAACTGTCAAAAAATTACTTTTGCAATTAGAACGGCACTTAAGGTCAGGGACCTTTTTGCAGGCTCCACTACTCAGAAGTATGTCATATAACCCTGTCCCAACCAATGCTGCTTGGCAATAATATTATTAATACCTCAGAGCTCAAATCCTGCCATAGCATCATGAACTTTGCTGTTGGTTAATACTACTTTATAACATTGTTCCTATGGAGCTAACTCTCTCTCCTCTTTCAAAAATCCCTCCTGAAATGAAGGGCTGCCACACCTATATCTGTGTTTTTGTTTTTAAGCCCAGAAGCAGAAATTTTTATTTTTGTTGGGGGAGAAGAGAGAGGAATATGTTTCTTTAAAAGATATTGCATGTTCCTTTCATTCAATCCTATAAGCATTTTTTTTCAGCTCCTCTAATAGATGAAGAACTATGCAAGGAGATATATAAAGACAAAAGCCAAATAGTCCTTGCCCTTGTGGAGCTTATAGTCTATGAGTGAGTGATCCACCATGTATACAAATAAGCCATTGACTGTGTACCTCAGGTTGAAGTCAATTCCTCTCTAGAGATTGAAAAAGAGATTTTGAATGTCCCTAGGTTCCTCTCCTGTGGCAAAGCACCTGGTGCTGATTCTATTCCACATGAGATTGGGGGGGGGGGGAGTGTTTAATTGCTCATACAAAAGCTGACTGCAATTTTCAGGGTTACTTGTCAAGAAGAGATTATCCCCCGTAGTTCAAAGATGCCTCCATTGTCCATTTATATAAAGGTAAAGAAAATAGATTGTCCTGTGACAGTCCCAGAAGGGTCTCTCTCTTGGTTATTGGTGGCAAGGTTCTTGCCAGAGTCCTCCTTAAAAGGCTGATCCTTCACCTGAAACATGGTTATTTACCTGAGAGGCAGTGTGTATTCAAAAAGGGCCGAGGAACCTTCAATCTGGTGTTTACTGCCGGATAACTGCAGAAGAAGTGCCAGGAGCAAAACAGAGATCTGTACACAACATTTGTTGATCTGACCAAGGCCTTTGATGCTGTCAGTCATGACATGGAAAATTATTTCAAAATTTGTTTGCCCTGAGAAGTTCATCAGTATTTAAATTGATAGCATGTTTGCTCAGGCTCTGGAAAATGGATGATGTTCTAGAGCTTTTCCAGTCACCAATGGGGTAAAATAAAGCTGTGTGCTTGCTTGCTCCCATGCTTTTTAGCATGATGTTTTCAGCCATGCTGTCAAACGCCTTCAATGAGGATGAACTCAGGCATCAAGGTCAGCTACTGCACTGATGGTAAATTATCAAATTAGTACATAGATATGAAGTAATTAGGGGAAATATGAAATACTCGGGAGATCAAAAAAGCTTCCAGAGGAATGGCATCTCGGTGAACCATGGAGTGGCGCCAAGACATGAAGGTAATGGGGGAGGGTGTTCTAGAATGGGACATAGCTTACACAAAGTCATGGAGGCAGGAAAAGGAATGTTGTACATAGGGAACAGCAAGTACACCAGTTTGTCCTTAACACAAAGTATAAAGGAGAGGCATGGTGGAAGAGGGAGGGATAATGTGAAATAAGTCTGGAAAGGTAGGCAAGAGCCAGGTTCTAAAGGTCTTCATATGCCAAATGACAAAATTTGTCCTTTATCCTAGAGGTAATAGGGAGCCATCAAAGCTTCTTAAGCAGGGGGTTAGGAATGGGCATGAGGAATAATTAATTTGACAGCTCTGGGCAAGGATGGATTGGATTAACCAGAAGCTGGAAGGCAGGTTAAGAAACAAATTTGCCATGGATAGTCATTTGCCATTGGGTTATATTACTGACAGAAGGACATCTTTAAGAGGAACTGGTTGTCTATAAGCTATGAGTGTTGTGACCCCTCCCCCCGCCCCCAAACCCCCCCCAGGAAGTGAGCAGACTGCCAGGTCAGCTCCACCCTCAGCTCACCTGCATAGAAGTAGGCAGGCTTCTGGGGGAGTTTCAAGGTGTGTACTGACCAATCACTGCTTATGTAAGGTCTCCTTTAGAAGCTAAGGTTCTGCCCCAGATCGGGGCTGTTGCCGGCTGCTGCTGCTATTGCTGTACCTGAGATGTGGGTAGATGGTGCCGGCTTAGCCCCCCATGTGGCCTGATGAGCCACATGGCGTTTTTAATAAAGGGTCCATTCTAAAATTATTACTTGGGTCTTGCTCGCATTAATCAAAGTATGGTACTACATGAGGAAGGTGGCATGGAAAAATCTTGGACTTGTGATCAGCAGGCCTGGACTGCTTCTTGGCCCTGTATTAGAGGGTTGACCTTGGGCAAGTATGTTAGTCTCTCTGGACTTCAGTTTCCTCATCTCTGAAATCATATTTAACTTAACAAGTATTTATTTACTATATACAAGGCCACGTGGTATAGTGAATAGAGAGACAGACTTGGATTCTAGATGACCTGAGTTAAAGGCCAACCTCTGACCACACAGTCTGTGTGACCCTCTCAGAACCCCAGGCAACACTATTGATTGCTGGTCTACACAGAGAGAGATCCCTACGTGGTTGAGATCAGGAAGAGGGAAGGAAAAAGAGGTGGGGTGTGCGAGTGCAATTTTCCCATCCCCTACCCTCCCAAAAAATGTTCAAGTACTACAATAGGTTTTAGAGATACAGTCTTTTGGGCCCTGAAGCTTAGGAATTGCCATGTAATTCTGTAAAACTCCAAAAGATGTAAAAATGTCTTCTGAATTTTAAGCGCTATACAAGTATAAGGCTTTATTACAATATAAAAATGTGTCAACCTTACTACCTCTCTTTCTACCATTACAGCTTCCTTCCTTTGAATCTTGAAGGATTTTTCATGTTGCAACTTTCTCTCTTTAAACTGAAAATACCCCTGGGGGAAGGACCACACCTTAAGCTCCATTATCAGCTAACACTTTAATTATTAGTTACAGCTTTGGCTGGGATTGTTGACAGGGAGCCAGAGAAAGGAGCTGAGAAGACTGAGGGTGTGGAAATGGGAGGTGGGAGAGACACCACCAGAAGGAGGAAAGAAGGAAAACACCAAGAGGCAAATTTCACCTCCTTCATAATACTGGGGAAGTAGGGGGAGAATGCACTTTTTCTTAGGAATTTCCTATATGTTGAATAATAATTCAGGAAGGAATAATAATGGCTAACATTTATATGATATAATGTATATTATAGTATAGTATATCATATTTTATATTTATATATAACAACATTTATATATGCCAGATGCTTTTACAAATGTCTTTTCATTTGATCCTCACAACAATCCTAGGATATAGGTGTTGTTATTATCCCCATTTTACTGATGAGGAAACTGAGACAAACAAGGGCTAAGTAACTTGCCTAGGGTCACACAACTGGTAATAATAACAGCCAACCTTTATTTGGTGCTTGCTGACAGGTACTTTACAATTATTTTCTCATTTGATCCTCACAACAACCCTTGGAGGTAGATACTATTATTATCCCTATTTTACAAAAGGGGAAACCTAGGTTCATGGTTTGCCTGGGGTCACACAGCAAGTATATGTCAGAGACCAGATTTGAACTCAGGTCTTTCAGATTCCAGCCCAGGCTCTATCCACTGTACCACCTAGCTGCCCCATCATTCAAACTTTCAATCAGTCTTATGGCTAAAGTGTTCATAACATTGACAACCCTACCAGATCCTCTGATGCTTGCCAAGTTCAGGGGTGGAGTAAGGTTTTCTTTTCTACCTGGAAAGATCTTCCTTGGAAATTTAGAAAGCTTCCCATGCTTGCCTTTGAAAAGTCACAAAAAGGAGAGGAGTCTGGGAGGATGGTGTAGTAGGTCAGAAAATTCCAAGTTCTCAAGATTTTCCCCCCACAAAAGAGTTAAAATAGCACCTTAGGGTGAACAAAGTGTGGGTGGAGATAAATAAAAACTGGGGCATAATCCGGATCCTCTTCGGACAATTTGAGAAGATATGAAGAGAAATCCCGGGACAAGGTTTGGTCCCCGTGAGGAGTAAACACCTCCAGGCTAGGTTCAGTTTTAACAGCAAGTGGCTAGCCTCTTAAACAACCAGAGGCAAGCCCTGGGGTTAGTTGGTTTCTGGGGCTGCCTCAGCCCCAGCCACAGGGACTTTAAGCCCTGGGATAGTGAGGGAAGCTGGATATCTGAGCCCAGGAAGAATGAGGGAACCTCTTCTGACCAGGAATGCCAAACCCAGCTGTGCTTTGAACAGCTGGGGCAGAAGGAACCAGCACATACCGGGTGAGTGCAGAAGTGAGGCAGAAAGCTCCTGGCTATGGGCACATAAGGAGGTTGGAGGTTTTGCTTTGGTTCCAAGCTAGAGAGAAGAACTGAAGATCTGGGGCAAGAGGCACCATTTCCCATACCCCAGAGCTAGAGGTGATTACAAATAATTAAGCTATCACCACAAAAAATGCACAGGCAAAGGAGAAAAAAATCTAACCATAGAAAACTATTATGGGAATAGAGATGACCAGGGCTCATCTTCAGAGGAGGATATTGAAGCAAAGAAATCCCCAAAGAGTAACATTAAATTACAACCTGCCCAAAAAGAATTTATAGAAGATCTTTAAAAAGACTTTAAAAATCAAATGACAGAGATGGAGGAAAAACTAAAAAAGAAAATAAGAATAATCTAAGAAGAACAAGAAGGATATAAAAGGAAAGTCAACCAACTAGAAAGGGAGATCCAGAATCTTAAGGAAGAAAATGACACCTTGAAAAATTAGAATTAAGCAAACAGAACCAGTGAAATTATGAGATCAAGAAATGATTAAACAAAATATGAGTAATGAAAAAATAGAAGAGAAAGTAAAACATCTTAGAAGAAAAACAACAGATTTGGAGAATAGATCATAAATAGATATAAAAATAAGTGGACTAACAAAGAGTTACAATCAAAAAAAGAGTCTTGATGCAATAATACAAGAAATAATTAAAGAAAACTGTCCTAAAGCATCAGAACAAGAAGGAAAGTAGAAATAGAAAAAAATCCATCACCACTTAAAAGAGATTGTATGAGAAAAACTCATAGGAATATCATAGTCAAATTCAGAAACCCCCCAGCTCAAGAAAAAAAATATTAAAAGCATCAAGATTGGGGGGCGGAGCCAAGATGGCAGAGTAGAAGCACGACCCTCCCGCGGCTCCAGCTTCCACCCTCCCCAATCCATGTAAAAAGGGGACTCTAAACAAACTTTGGAGCTGCAGAACCCACAAAATGACCCAGAAAAGCTAACCTCCCGCTGAGAACAACCCGGCAGGCCAGCAGGAATCGGCCAGCACAGCGCTCTGAGAGCCGAGCACAGCACCGAGCTGAGGCTTTAGCCCCAGGGCGGGCCTGACCAGCCGCCAGCCAGAGGGACTCCAGATCAGCAGCAGCTGTGGCCCTTTCCAGATTTATCAATACATAGATGCGAAGGACAAGGTGAGAGGCCAGTGCAGTCTGGACTTTGGGACCCAGTAAGTGGGAGTGCGTGGCTTTTAACCCCGGGGTGAGAAACCGCTGAGACACTGGCACAGCCTGCCAGTGCCACGTGGTGGCTTCAGCTCCTGGCCTGCAGAGTGTAGGGGGACCAAGCACCAGTCTGAGGGGTAATCGCTCTTGCTTTAACCTGCTTGGATCTGGATTGCAGTCTAGGGTGGAGGTCCTGGGGTGTGTGTCCAGCTTGCCAGAGCATGTGGAGACCTCAGAGAGGGCACCCATCTAATACCTCCGGCAGCTGAGAAAACCCCAGCGTTTGGGACGAAAACTCCCCTGTCTGGTGGCAGAGTCCTACTGTGGCAAAAAGCCCAAAAGTCAAATCATTGAGTGGCAAAATGAGCAGGCAAAGGAAACAAAGCAGACAGAAGATTCCAACAATACACTCCTATTTTGGGGACAAAAAGGAGCAAAGCATGGAACAGGAGGAAAACAGTGAAGTCACAACTCCTGCACCAAAAGCTTCAAAGGAAAATACAAGCTGGTTACAGGCCATAGAGGACCTTAAGAAGCAGATAAGAGAAGTGGAGGAAAAACTGGGAAGAGAAATGAGAACAATGCAAGAAAATTATGAAATGAGAGTCAACAGCCTGACTGAAGAAAATAATACCTTAAAAACAGACTGACTCAAATGGCAAAGGAGGCTCAAAAAGGCAATGAGGAGAAGAATGCCTTAAAAAGTCGAATTTGCCAGATGGAAAAAGCATCTCAAAAGCTCACTGAGGAGAATCATTGCTTCAGAATTAGACTGGAGCAAATGGAAGCTAATGACTTTATGAGAAATCAAGATGCTGTTAAACAGATCCAAACAAATGAAAGAATAGAAGGCAATGTGAAATATCTCATGGGAAAAACCACTGACCTGGAAAATAGATCCAGGAGAGATAATTTAAAAAGTATTGGACTGCCTGAGAGCCATGACCAAAGTAAGAGCCTGGAAAGCATCCTCCAGGAAGTTCTCAAAGAAAACTGCCCTGATGTTTTAGAACGAGAGGGCAAAATAGAGGTTGAAAGAATCCACCCATCACCTCCTGAAAAAGATCCCAAAAAGAAAACTCCTAGGAATATTATAGCCAGGTTCTAGAATTCCCAGATTAAGGAGAGAATATTACAAGCAGCCAGGAAGAAACAATTTGAATATTGTGGAAACACAATCAGGATAACCCAGGATCTGGCAGCTTCTACACTGAGGGATCGAAGGGCCTGGAATGTGATATTCCGGAGGTCAAGGGAGCTGGGATTGAAACCAAGAGTCACCTACCCAGCAAAACTGAGTATCATGTTTCAGGGAAAATATGGTCATTCAGTGGAATACAGGACTTTCAAGCATTCTTGCTGAAAAAACCAGAGTTGAATAGAAAATTTGACATCCAGATACAAGAAGCAAGAGAAGCATGAGAAGGTAAACAGGGAAAAGAAATCATAAGGAACTTATCAAAGTTGAACTATTTTTTTTTTTTAAGCAATCGGGGTTGAGTGGCTTGCTCGGGGTTGCACGGCCGGTTGTTGTTTCTGGGTGTGGTGCTGGGTGTCTGGGCCCGAATGTGATCCGGTTCATCCCGGCACTGGGGCCGGTGCTCTTGCTTGCTGAGCCACCTGGCCAAAGTTGAACTATTAACATTCCTACATGGAAAAACAATAATTGTAACTTATGAAATGTTTCTCAGTAGTTGAAGGGATTAGAGATATATATGTGTATGTGTATATATATATATATATATATGTATATATGTCTTTATATGAGGGTATGCGGGCATATGAATACATATGTGAATGTGTGTATATATGTTTACATAGATAGAGGACACAGTACCAATTTAACAGGAAGGGATGATACTTAAAAGGTGAAATTAAGAGTTTAGAGGAATATAATGAGAGGAGATGGGGAGAGACAGAGTGGGGCAACTATCTCATACAGAAGAGGCAGGGGAAAATGGTTACAATGGAGGGGAAGAATAGGAAGGCAAAAGGAAATGGGTCAACCTTATTCCTATTGAATCTGGCTTGAGGAGGGAGGGAAATACACACTAAATAGAGGATCTCACCCTCCAGGAGAATAGGGGGGGAAGGGGATGTGAGGGGGGATGATGGAAGGGAGGGCAGGCTGGGGGGGAGGGAAGTTGGAAGCACCCACTTTTGAAAAGGGACAGGATCAAAGTAGAGAATAGAACAAGTGGGATGTGGGATAGGAGGGAGGGAAATATAGTCAGTCTTCTACAATACATCTACTATGTTATTGTTTTGCATTAGCCGCACATGTACAACCTATACTGAACTGCTTGTCTCCCCAGTGGGGGTGGGTGGCAGGGGGGGAAGGGAATGAATCTGGAATTGAAAGTTTTAAAATCAAATATTCAAATATATGTATATATGTGTGTGTGTGTGTGTGTGTGTGTGTGTATATATATATATATATATATATATATACTATTATTAATACCATCTTACATGTTATTAAGGGAAAAAAAGATACACAGGCACTGCAGCATAGAAATCCACTGGAAAAGTTGAAACAGGTGTGGGAGAGAATATGGGAGAGAGCAGATTGGAGGTGGGGATATCCTGTGGGACTGTTGTTTTGGGGGGATGGGTGGGGAAAAAACGGGGAGAAAATTTGTAACTCAAAATATGGCGGAAACGAATGATGTAAATCAGAAGTTAATAAAGCATTAAAAATTTTTTTTTTTAAAAAAGCATGAAGATTAAAAAAAATTAAATATGATGGTGCCATAATTAGAATTACACAAGATCTAGCAACAGAGACTTTAAAGGACCACAGGTCTTGGAATACAACATATTGAAGAGCAAAAGAACTGGGGCTCTGGTCAAAAATGTCATACCCTGCAACATTAAGTATTAACTTGAATGAAAAAAAAGGATATTTGACAAACTCTTAGACTTTCAAGACTTTGTTAAAGAAAAATCCTGAATTTAATAGATGATTCAATATACAAGAACCAATAAAAATATAAGGTACATAACAAAGACTGATTTATAAGGAATCCATAAGGACAGACTGTTTACTTTTTATATATATAAAATTCTTATATTTTTATATATGTAAAATTCTTATTAATAATTGGATAGTTCATAAGACAGATTGGGGTAAGCCTGAGTATAATATGAATTCAAAAAGTAAAACCATTTAAGAACAGCTAAAAAGAGTAATTATTTCATACAAATGAGGAACAAGAGGAAGAATCAATACACAGGAATTAGATGGGAGAGGAGGGCTGGTAGTTGGATTTAAGAGGGAACAATACATATATATTTAAAAGAGTATAAAAGTCTTCTAAATTCAGAAGAAATAAAACAGTAGGGGCATGGGGCGGGGAGGACAAGGGAGGGATCTTTAGAGGGGAGGGTGAAGGAATAGGTAAATAGGTGTATAGAAAGGTGCTTAGATTTATGGTAATGGGAGGATAGGGGAGGGCTCTTTGGAGGAAAGTTGGCAAGTCATAGGAAGGCAAAGTAGTGGGTAAAAGTAAAGTAGAGGAGGAAGGAGGAATAGGAAACCAGAGATATGCACGAACATAAAAACAAATATAGTAGAATAGTTTTGGGAAAGTATCTATCTATCTATCTATCTATCTATCTATCTATCTATCTATCTATCTATCTATCTCTCTATCTCACTATCTATCATCTATCTATCTATCTATATGTATACATATATAGCTATAGCTATGGAGGAACATATCTAATATTTAAACTTTGTTGTACCCTGGGGGGAGGGGTTGAAAAGAAGGGGGAAAAAAGAACAAAATAAAAATGTGCACAGCAGAGAACAAAAGAAAACTCACAAGAAAGCAAAGAAAAGAGGACAATTCTCAACACAATGAGTATTGTTTATCATATAGGCTTTCTTGAAATGAAAATTTATTCTTAATATTTTGAATCCTCTCATGTTCTATGATACACATGACATTTTTTTTCTTTCTAAATTTGCATTTAATTTCCAGTGTTTAAGTTTATGATATGTTCTTGTTTCTTTTCTCTATTCTGCATTTGTGTTCTGGCATTTGAGTCTAAAATAAAATTTTGAAGGAAAAAAAAAGTCACAAAAGCAAGTATTAGAAAAAAAAATGTCCTGAAAGACAGCATCCCTTTGGCCTTCGTTATCTGTAACACACCTGTAGGCAACATCCCCTTGGAACAGTACAGAGGGAGAAACTTAAGAGTACCAGCTCTTAAACAATTCATAGAAATCTCAGAGATGGAAAGGACCAGTCCAGCCCAACCCCTTATTTTTACATGTGAGGGAAACTGAGGCCTAGAGGAAGCAAGATCAGATATCGAGGTAGAGGAAGAGCTGAGACTAGATTAACATCTGACTTTTCCATCCTCCAAATAACTTTCCTCTCCGTTCTTTCCAAGCACTTTATGGATGTGCAGAGTTCAGAACTGCTTCTATTCTGTGTTGAAGATGATAACTTCAACAATTAATCCTAAATATTAATTAACAACTAACATCAACCAGGCACTGTGCTAAGCACTGGGGATCCAAAAAGAAACAAGACAAATTCCTGTCTTCAAGTAGCTTACAATCTAACAGGGAAGAAATTTATCCTTTGGATAAGAGTCATTCAGACAAGGTCATATGCAATAGAAGTGCCTGTGTGACCACTGCGGAGTTATTTATTCTCCCTGGGCCTTGTTCTCCTCATCTGTAAAATGAAGTGGTTAGACCCTTTCATGTTTTCTGTTGTTGTTCAGTCGTTTTTTTAGTTGTATATGCCTCTTCCTTACCCCATTTGGGATTTTCTTAGCAGAGATACTGGAGTATTTTGCCATTTCCTTCTCCAGCCCATTTTACAGATGAGGAAATTGAGGCAAACAGGGTTAAGTGACTTGCCCAGGGTCACACAGCAAGTAAGTTTCTGAGACTGGATTTGAACTCAGGAAGATGAGTCTTACTGACTCCAGGAGGCTGGGCACTGAACCACCTTGATGCCCTTTTTATGTTTCTTTGGACCTCTTTAACTATGATCCTTCCTCCTAAGGAGAGGTGGGGGGGGACAGTAGTGGAGAGAGGGCTGTGTTTGTGGAATGCTGTATATACTATCAGATCGGTTACTTTTTTAGGAAATTAAATTTTTTTTTATTTTTAGTTTACAACATTCATTTCCACAAGATTTTGAGTTACAAATTTTCTCCCTGTCTTTCCCCTACCCACCACCCCCAGAACAGCGATCCCACTGAATACCCCTCCCCCATTCTTCTCTCTCCTATATTCTCCCCCATTCTCCCTCCAACTTTCCAGCAGGACAAGATGAATCTCCATACCCCAGTGCCTGTATATCTTATTTCCCAGTGCATGTAAAAAACAATCATCATCATCATCATAATTCTTTAAACATTTGATTTTACAACTTGAATTCCAGATTCTTTCCCTTCTTCCCTCGTCACCCACCCTTACTGGGAAGATAAGCAATTCAATATAGGTTGTACATGTGTAGTTATGAAAAACATTTCCATAGTGGATATATTGTAAAAGACTGACTATATTTCCCTCCATTCTATGGGAATCCCTCCCGCCATTTGTTCTATTCTCTACTTTGACCCTGTCCCTTTTCAAAAGTGTGTGCTTCTAACTACCTTTCCCCCCCAAATCTGCCTTCCCTTCAATCATCCCCCCTCTTATCCCCTTCCTCCCTACTTTACTGTAGGGTAAGATACCCAATTTAGTGTGTATGTTATTCCCTCCTTAAGCCAAATTCAATGAGAGTAAGGTTGTCTTCCCTTCCATTGTAACAGTTTTCCCTTGCCTCTTTTATTTGACATAATTTACCCTATTCTGTCTCTCCCTATTTCCTCTCATTATATTCCTCTCTCACCTCTTACTTTTATTTTTTAAATATCATCCCTTCCTATTCAATTGATCCTGTGCCCTCTGTCTATGTACACATATATACGCATACTCACATATGTATTCATAGGCACATATACCCTCCTATATAGACATATATATGAATGTACACCTATATATACATTTATATTCCCTTCAACTATCCTGATACTGAGAAAAGTTTCCTAGGTTACAATGATCATTTTTCCATGTAGCAATATAAATAGTTCAACTTTGATAAGTTCCTTGTGATTTCTTTACCTGTTTACCTTCTCATTCTTCTCTTGCTTCTTGTATTTGAATGTCAAGTTTTGTATTCAAATTTGTTTTTTTCATCAAGAATGCTTGAAAATTCTCTATTTCATTGAATGACTATATTTTCCCCTGAAACATGATACTCAGTTTTGCTGGGTAGGTGATTCTTGGTTTTAATCCTAGCTCCTTTGATCTCCGGAATATCATATTCCAAGCCCTTTGATTCCTTAATGTAGAAGCTGCTAGATCTTCTGTTATTCTGATTGTGTTTCCACAATATTCAAATTGTTTCTTCTTGGCTGCTTGTAATATTTTCTCCTTTATCTGGGAACTCTGGAACCTGGCTATAATATTCCTAGGAGTTTTCTTTTAGGGATCTTTTTCAGGAAGTGATGGGTGGATTCTTTCAACCTCTATTTTGCCCTCTGGTTCGAAAACATCAGGGCAATTTTCCTTGAGAATTTCTTGAAGGATGAATTCTAGGTTCTTTTTTTGATCATGGCTTTCAAGTAGTCCAATAATTTTTAAATTCTCTCTCCTGGATCTATTTTCCAGGTCAGTGGTTTTTCCAATGAGATATTTTACATTGCCTTCTCTTTTTTCATCTGTTTGGATATGTTTAATAGTATCTTGATTTCTCATAAAGTCACTAGCTTCCATTTGCTCCAATCTAATTCTGAAACAATTATCTCTTCAGTAAACTTTTGAAATTCTTTTTCTGTCTGGCAAATTCAGCTTTTTAAGGCATTCTTCTCCTCTGGCTTTTTGGGCCTCTTTTGCCATTTGAGTTCGTGTATTTTTAAGGTGTTATTTTCTTCAGTAAGGTTCTTGACTCACTTTTCTTGATTTTCTTACATCATTCTCATTTCTCTTCCCAATTTTTCCTCCACTTCTCTTACTTGGTTTTCAA
The DNA here is from genome assembly GCF_028583685.1 of Petaurus breviceps papuanus. Lineage (NCBI taxonomy): Eukaryota > Metazoa > Chordata > Mammalia > Diprotodontia > Petauridae > Petaurus > Petaurus breviceps. The sequence continues at coordinate 1,984,662 of NW_027187315.1, forward strand.
AATCCTTCTTGAGATCCTCTATGGCCTGTAAGCAGCTCATATTTTTCTCTGAAATTTTGGTGCAGAAGTTCTGATTTCATTGTCCTCCTCATGTTCCATGCTTTTATCCTTTTTGTCCCCAAAAGAAGGAATCTAAAGATGGCTGCTGTGCTTGCTTGCTTCCTTTGCTTGCTCATGTTGCCACTCAATGACTTGACTTTTGAGCTTTTTGCCACAGTAGAACTCTGCTTCCAGAGAGGAGAGCTTTGTCCCAAATCACTGGGGTTTTTGAAGCTGCTGGAGCTATTAGTTGGGGGCCCTCTCTGAAGCCTCCATTGGCTCTGGCACCTGGTCACCCACCCCAGGACTTCCACCCTAGACAGTGATCCAGATCCAAGCAGGTTAAAGCAAGAGTGATTACTCCTCAGAATGTTTGCTTGGCCCTCCTACAATCTGCAGGCCAGGAGTTCTGAAGCAGCCACTCTGTGGAGGCTGCAGGACTGCAGTGCTTTTGCAGCTTCTCACCTTCTCTCCCTGGTGGCAAATGCCGGACCATACTCTCAGTCCCCCTGTTCCCAAAGTCCACACTGACTTTTTACTTTGCCTTTGGCATTTATGGGTTGATAATTCTGGAAACCACCACAGCTGCTGGTGATCCACTCTCCTGAAGTCCACTCCAGGAGCTGCTGGTTGGGGCCAACCTGGGCTAAAACTGAGGGCTCACACAGCACATTGCGATGGACTCTTCCTGTCCACCTGCGGTCTGCCTTCAGGAGAAGATTTGTTTCTCTCTGTCACTTTGTGGGTTCTGTAGCTCTAAAGTTTGTTTAGAGTCATATTTTATAGGTATTTGAGGTGGTTATGGGGGGAGTTCATGGAGTTTTCCTGCTTCTATGCAGCCATCTTTGCTCCGCCCCCAGGAAATTTTAAAAAACTCTTTCTTTGTTACAAGGTGAGGGTTCAATGGGAAAGACAGTATACTGGGAGAGAATTAGTGTAAAAAAAAAAAGACATCAACAACAACAAAATAAAAAATTTGGGTGAAAAAAGCTTGAATGGTATTTTCTCCTGCTTTTTTTTTTCATTATTTGCTTTGGAGGTTATCAGTTTGAGAGAAATATGAATGTATAATTTGATTTCTTTTTGTTGTTGTTTTTTTAATTCATGTTTGTTTTATTCTTCACACTTGGTTGCTCTTTAGTATTCTTTGCAAGATCCTTTCTCCAGGGGGGCTTAGACTAGCTGTTCTGCTCTTTCATAAGCTCCGTGGCTCAGATCCGCATTTGCATACATAATCAGAACTGTCTGTCTGAGCCCTGTCTATCCTGGAGGCAGCCCTGTTTAGAGGAGGACCCGGCTGCATCAGGAGACGTGGGTGGCATCTGTAAGCCTCAGAGGGCAGCTTGCCTGCCTCAGCTATCACAGCCTTTAAGCATCAGGTTGGGTCACGCTGGGCCACCTAATCTTATTTCTCCAGCTCTCTCTGCTCTCTCTTAGGATCAAGCCACTTTCACCACAGCATATTCTATTGCCTTTCTATTTCCATTGCATTTTCCCTCATAGTCAAAGGAAGGACTCCCTTCCTTCACTCTCCCTTTACTTCTAGAGGCAGCATGGAAGAACTGACTCTGACGACTTAGCCTCAGTAACACTGGGATTCAAATCTCACCTCAGATCCTTGAGAGCCCCCGTACTGGGCACATCCCTTAGTGTCTTCCTCTGTGTAAAGAGGGACAATAGGTGCACCTACCTCACAGAGGTATTGTGAGGATCAAATGAATCTATGCTTACTAAGTGCTCTCTCTCCTTCCCCTCCTCTCCTCTTCTTTCCTCTGTCTGTCATATAGATACATATACATAGATATATATACACACATCTATAAATGCATACAAACATATATTATATTATGTTATGTCATTCCTCATCATGTAATGTTATAGTATATCATGTCATATCATATCATAGCATATATGTTATGCTATGTTGTGTTATATATTGTCATGTAATGTTGTGATGTGCTATACTACATTATATCCTATTATATGTCTATGTCTATATATATATATATTTGTACACATGTGTATGATTCACTCATTCTCTCTTTCTCCACATATGTATGTGTATTTTTATTGTTCTTTTGTAATTTTTCATTAATGTCTGACTCTGTGACCACATTTGGTATTTTCTTGATAAAGATACTAGAGTGATTTGTCATTTCCTTCTCCAGCTCATTTTACACATGAGAAAACTAAGGTAAATGGGGTTAAGTGACTTTCCCAAGGTCACACAGCTAATAAGTAAGTGTCTGAGGCCAGATTTGAACTCAGGAAGATTAGTCTTCCTGACTCCAGGTCTGGCACTCTATCTACTGTACCACCTAGCAACACTCTCTTTCTCTCTATACGTAGGTATGTGTATATATATATATATATATATATATATATATATATATGTGTGTGTGTGTGTGTATCTATGTGTATGCTTGTATATATATATATATATATATATATATATATATATCTTTAAATATGTGTGTGTGCGAGAGAGAGAGTTGTTATTATCATTACCTATAAGGAAGACCACACAGCATCTAGTTCACGTACTGACATTGCAGTGAATAGGGCACTGAACTTGGAATCATAAAAAACCTGAGTTCAAGTCCAGCTTTAGATACTTAACACCTGTATGACTTTGGATAAGTTATCCTCTGTCTCAATTTCCTCATCTGTAAAAATGGAAATAATAGCAGCACTTACCTCCCAGGAATGTTGTGAGAATCAGATAAGATAAATTTTTCAAATCACTCTACAAACACTGAAGTGATATATAAATGCTAGCTCTTGTTATTAGCTGCAGAAGCAGTAGCAGTGGTGGTGGTGGTAGTAGTAGTAGTAGTAACAGTAGCAGTAGCATCACTTATGAAGGGAAATAGCCAATGTCCCAGAATATCTACTTATTTTCCCTATTCCCTGAAATTTCCATCATTGGAATTTCTCGATCAAGTCAGGGATTCTTAACCTGGGAGTCCAGAAACTTGTTTTTCTTTTTTTTTTTTATATTTTGATAACTGTACTTCAAAATAATTGGTTTCCTTTGTAATCCTATATATTTTATTTTATAACTTTGCATTAAAGAGTCCATAGGCTTCATGAGACTGCCAAAGGCATCCACAACACCAAACAGGTTAGGAAGCCGTGGCCCTTGAATTCTTCTTTTAAAATATAAATACATGTTGAATCATTAGGTTAATAGACATAGAGGGGATGGAGAATTACTTTATCAGGTCATTCTGAGAATAAGAATTTTGACTGCAAAGGGAATGGGACCAGGGAGTTGGATTGAAGGGGAGATGAATAGACTGAGGGGCTTTTCAAGGAATGATTTAGAGGTGTTTAGGAGTGCCCCAAAAGGAGAATATTTGTGTGAGGTAGCAGAATGGAACCCTGAGCAATCAGGGGGCACCATACACTTGAATAAATGAAGTACATAGCTGGCTTTTGTTCAGTCATTTTCAGGCATGTCTGATTCTTCCTGACCCCATTTGGTGTTTTCTTGGCAAAGATTCTGGAGTGGTTTGGCATTTGCTTTTCCAGATCATTTTACAGATGAGGAACCTGGGGCATATAGGGCTAATCAACTTGCCCAGGGTCACACAGTCAGTGTTGAGATGCTGCAATGAATAGTGTTGAACTTGGAGTTAGGAGGATATGAATTCAAATCCTCCCTCAGACATTTACTGGCTATGTGACCCTAGGCAAGTTACTTAATCTCATTTAGTCTCAGTTTTCTCTGTAAAATAGGGATAATAATAAAGTTGGGAAGGCCAAATGACAGAAAGGAGAGGGAGAGGGAGAGGGAGAGAGAGAGAGAGAGAGAGAGAGAGAGAGAGAGAGAGAGAGAGAGAGAGAGAGAGAGAGAGAGAGAGAGAGAGAGAGAGAGAGAGAGAGATTGTTTTGCAAACTTTTAGACCTCTGGATAAATATTAGCTATAATTATTTAGAGGGAGCAGGGATGTGTTGAAAGCCAGCTCTTATCCAGCTCAGTTGATTGTTAAATCTTCAATGTGAGCATTTACACTTCGGAAATCCACAAATGCTACAAATCAAGGCTTGATTTACTGTTTTGCTGAATGACGACTTGAGGAAGGGATGGAGGAAATATTAATAATGTAGTTTAAGCTTTTTTAAAAATGCGTGGTAGTGTTTTTTTTTTTTTCATTTGGGAACAAAGGGAAAAGAGAAATGGAAGAAAATAAATATTTCCCCTGATTTCATCATTTTTGCCCATGACTACCCTGCTGATAAAGCCCCATATCTCACAGAAATATGTGTTTGTGTCACACTCACATATAAACCCTATTTTAAAATAAGCAACCCACAGCAGCAGAATTCACAAAAGGAATATCCCCTTGCTCTGTGAAATAGTTTGAGTTTGACTATAGAAGGAACATGAGAAAAATCCAGCTGGGGGCACACCTGTAGCAGCCTAAGAAGACACTTCGTTTGCCCGACTGAGGAGGGTGACATGAGACTAACCCATCGAGACAGTCAAACCCCATTCCAGCCATTGGCAGCTTGCCGAGGAGTTCCCACAAGGGCCCAGTCATTTCCCATACCTCCTTTCTCAAGAGGTATGTCAGGAAGCCGGTGCCGACCAGTCCACACCCAGCTGTTTAAATGCCCCAAGGGGGAAGACCCCCTGCCGAAAGAACTCTTAAGTCGCCTCCTGCTGTGATGAGACTCTCTGTCCCCTGGTTGGCCTGGAGTGACAGTGATAGATTAAATGCACCAATTAAATTAGATCCTATTTTAAAGAGCTTGAGCTGGATTTACTTTTAATTATAGCGCTTGTGCTCACTGATGAGGTATTGTAGGGGACTTAACAATGGGCTGATTGTGCATCGGAGTATGCAGAGAAACGTTTCCTGGTACAGACTGGGTCAGGTTTTTTCCTCCAGTGTAGCTCTGGGGAGAAAAGAAGAGGAAGGGAGAGAGGGAGAATGGAGAGAGAGAGAGAGAGAGAGAGAGAGAGAGAGAGAGAGAGAGAGA
>NW_027187315.1:1989789-2000216 GCF_028583685.1 Petaurus breviceps papuanus
GAGAGAGAGAGAGAGAGAGAGAGAGAGAGAGAGAGAGAGAGAGAGACCTTCACCTCTCCAAGCAGCGGAAGATAATTTTTCTTTTACTTGTCTCTTGCTTTATAAGACACACGTTTCTGGGGAGCCCTGATGGTTCATAAATCGGGCCGGGGAGGGTGCCTTTCGGGAGTGCTTCGCATCCCTCCCTCTTGCGGTTTTCCCAATGGAAAGGCCATTCATTGCTGGGTTCAGGAAATCCTAGCTCCTAAAGATGCTCCCCTAAGGCTTCTGATATAACGCCAGCGTTCTTCCGAAGCTGTCTGCCATCCCTGGTCTGGCTCTCCTCGTCATCCCCACCACCCGGTGAGACCCAGCCAGAGGCTTAAGAATCGATTGCTCAGCCATTGAGAGAGGTTTAATGACAGATTCTCTATCCTTTGCCAGAATAATTAGTGGCCCCAGGCCTGCGACTGGATCCACCAGGTCCTGGGGGCTCCCGCGAGGTCAGTTGCTGCATGAGTAGACCCAGCTCCGCCCCGGCTTGAAGCGCGATCTTGGCAGGTCCTCTAACCTGTTTATGTTTTTGCTGCTAACTCAGTGGGGAAAAAAATGGGAGCAATAATATCCCGGCTGCCCTACTTGGAGTTTTTTGGAAGCTTAACTAACTCACTGCCTTTCCTTTGCTGAAACGATTCGACCTTGTAGAATAAGGCAAGAGATTAAAAAAAAAAAAAAAGCACACGTGCGTGTGTGTGTGTGTGCGCGTGCCCCACATGCGGGTCTCACAAAGGCATCCCTTTTCCACGAGATTCTGCTATCCCAATGCCAGAGTCTACCCAACCAGGGACTTTGCCATCTACCCCAGTGCCAAGTGCACCCCCCACCTCCTACTTTCCCACTTTCTATAATTTTACTCTTGCTCCGGGAATAATAATCAGACGAATACTACAGCTGCTGCTAAAAAGAATAGACATTATTGCTCTATGACTCCACTCACCATGTTTTAGCTACCTACACTGAAATTCCCTTCTCTGCTCACAATTCGCCTATATCACTAGGCGTTCTAGATTTGAATTCCTCCTCAGAATAACTTCTTAGCTCTGTCACCATGGAAATGTTACTCTTTCAGCCTCAGTTTCCTCATCCGTAAAATGGGGTTAATAATAATAGCAACGGGGCTATGGGGAGGATCAAATGAGATAATATATGTATGGCACTTTGCATCGGTAAAGTGAAACAAAAATGTTAACTGGTATCATTGTTTTTTTTTCTTTTTCTTTTTTTTTTTTAATGCTTTATTAACTTCTGATTTACATCATTCGTTTCCGCCAGATTTTGAGTTACAAATTTTCTCCCCGTTTTTCCCCCACCCATCCCCCCAAAACAGCAGTCCCACATGATATCCCCACCTCCAATCTGCTCTCTCCCATATTTTCTCCCATACCCGTTTGAACTTTTCCAGTGGATCTCTATGCCTCAGTGCCGGTATATCTTTTTTTTTTTCTTAATAACATGTAAGATGGTATTAATAATAGTATACACACACACACATATATATATATTTGAATATTTGATTTTAAAACTTTCAATTCCAGATTCATTCCCTTCCCCCCCTGCCACCTACCCCCACTGGGGAGACAAGCAGTTTAGTATAGATTGTACATGTGCGGCTAATGCAAAACAATAACATAGTAGATGTATTGTAAAAGACTGACTATATTTCCCTCCCTCCTATCCCACCTCCCACTTGTTCTATTCTCTACTTTGATCCTGTCCCTTTCCACAAGTGGGTGCTTCCAACTTCCCTCCCCCCCAGCCTGCCCTCCCTTCCATCATCCCCCCTCACATCCCCTTCCCCCCTATTCTCCTGGAGGGTGAGATCCCCTATTTAGTGTGTATTTCCCTCCCTCCTCAAGCCAGATTCAATAGGAATAAGGTTGACCCATTCCCTTTTGCCTTCCTATTCTTCCCCTCCATTGTAACCATTTTCCCTTGCCTCTTCTGTATGAGATAGTTTGCCCTACTCTGTCTCTCCCCATCTCCTCTCATTATATTCTTCTCACCTCTTAATTTCACCTTTTAAGTATCATCCCTTCCTGTTAAATTGGTCCCATGCCCTCTATCTATGTATACCTGTAAACGTATATACACACATTCACATATGTATTCATATGCCTGAATACCCTCATATAAAGACATACACACACACACACACACACACACACATATATATATATATATATATATATATATATTTCTAATCCCTTCAACTACTGAGAAGAGTTTCATAAGTTACAATTATGGTTTTTCCATGTAGGAATGTTAATAGTTCAACTTTGGCCAGGTGGCTCAGCGAGCAAGAGCACGGGCCCCAGTGCCGGGACGATCTGGATCAAATCCGGGCCCAGACACTCAACACCACACCCAGAAACAACAACTGGCCGTGCAACCCCGAGCAAGCTACTCAACCCCAATTGCTTTAAAAAAAAAATAGTTCAACTTTGATAAGTTCCTTATGATTTCTTTCCCTGTTTACCTTCTCATGTTTCTCTTGCTTCTTGTATCTGAATGTCAAATTTTCTATTCAACTCTGGTATCATTGTTATATATGTTGCAATGCCTTATTAGAATATAAGCTCTGTGAGGGCATAGAATTTTTGTGTTTGTGTCCCCAGCAGTGTCTTCCAAGATGTTGCCTGGCACATTGTAGGAGCTGAATAATGGCATGTTGATTTTTCCAATTGATTGCTTCTTGCCGTTAAAATGTTTTCTATTCATATAGCATCTTATGAATGGCTGCCCCTTATCATTATCTCATTTGACCTCAGAACAGTCCCAACTAAAATCCCTTCTTTACAGGAAGCCTTTCCCAAACTCTCTTAAGTCTAGAGACTTTCCTCTGTTAAGCATTTCCTATTTATTCTGTGTATAGTTTGCTCTGTATTTTTTGTTTACATGTTGTGTCTCTGAACCATGAAACCCCCTCTAATTAGAAGCTAGGCTCCTGAACCTATCTCAGACTATAGTCCTGGGTCTTGGAGTCTCAACTTCAGAGGAGAAAGAGGAAGTGGGGGAGGAGGAAAGGAGTGGGCACAGAACCCCAGTGTTTGCCCCCCAAAGTAATTACTTATTGTTAGACTAGGATCATAGGTTTAGAGATGGAAGGAGAGTTAGATGACCCATAGTCAAACCCTCTCAGTTTATAAATAAGGAGGCTGAGATCAAGTTTACACATTAAGGGGCAAAACAGGATTCAAACCCAGTTCCTCAGACTCCCACCTGAGCCCATTCTTCACCCCAATTTCCATCATACCTTCTTCGGTGGACAGAGGATTAAATTGAGTCAAAAGATCACAGTTGTCTCCTCTCTGTCACTAACTCTCTGCATGAGGTTGAGTGACTCATTCAATTTCTTTGGTCCCATTTGTTTATCCCATCTTGTGTGTCCTTTGTTCTGGAAGAGGACCAATGGCTTCAGGAAGGTGACATCTAGACTTGCAGATGGATTGTATTAAAATGAGTCATCATCTCTCCTCTAGAGTCCACTGTCCCGGTCAGATTAGGTAGGGGTGACAAGTGAGACTAGAGACCCCTCAGACTCTTTTCCAGCTCAGAAACTCTCTCATTCTATCCTAATTGACTGAATGAGCAGGAACAAACCTGCACCTCTGTTTTTCCTCAACCAAATGCAGCTGATAGATACTCATCCCCTTCCCAACACAATGGGAAGTTGCAGGGACTGTCACAAAGGCACTTAGAGGGCCTTAAATGTCACAAAGGACTCTGGAGGGGAAATCTTGATAAATTTTTGGTTTTGGTTTTCCTTCCCCACTGAACTATATTTGTTTAGAAAACAAATTTGAAGTATTAAGCCCACCAACTGCTGTTCCTTGGGTATTCAAAGTCGTTGGGCATTCAATTCAATAGATTTATAAATTGCCTACTATATGCTAGACATTGTATTTATACTGGAGATAGAAGAGGAAAATAAATTATATAGAATCTGCCCTAAAATAGCTTACATTATACTGGGGGTCTGAGGGGCAGAGGAATCAAATAGAAAAACATCACCCCAAAATATTTTTCTTTTTAAATTTTTTTTATGAAATGCTTTATTAACTTCTAGTTTACAGCATTCATTTCTTCAATATTTTGAGTTACAGATTTTCTCCCTGTTTTTCCCCCTACCCACCACCCCAAAATAGTGGTCCCACTGGATATCCCCTCCTCCAATCTGCTCTCTCCCATATCTTCTCCCATACCCTCTCTGACTCTCTAGTAGGGCACAGTGGATCTCTATGCCCCAGCGCCTGTATATCTTATTTCCCAGTTACATGTAAAATAACATTAATAATAGTATATATATATATAATATGTATATATATAATATTTGATTTTAAAGCTTTGAATTTCAGATTCATTCCCTTCCTCCCTTGTCACCCACACTTACCTGGAAGATAAGCAATTCAATATAGGTTGTACATGTGTAATTATGCAAAACATTTCCATAGTGGATATATTGTAAAACACTGACTATATTTCCCTCCTTCCTATCCCACCTCCCACTTGGTCTATTCTTGATTTTGATCCTGTCCCTTTTCAAAAGTGGGTGCTTCCAACTTCCCTCTCCCCCATCCTACCCTCCCTTCCATCATCCTCCCTCTCATTCCCTTTCCCCCTACTCTCCTGTAGGGCAAGATACCCTATTCAGTGTGTATGTCATTCCCTCCCTAAGCCAAATTCAATGAGAATAAGGTTGACCCATTCCCTATTGCCTTCCTGTTTTTCCCCTCCATTGTGACCATTTTCCCTTGCCTCTTCTATATAGTTTATAGTTTATCCCATTCTGTCTCTCCCATCTGCTCTCATTATATTCTTCTCTCACCTCTTAATTTCACCTTTAAAGTATCATCCCTTCCTATTAAATTAGTCCTGTGCCCTCTATCTATGTATACCTGTAAACATATAAACACACATTCACATATATATATATATATATTCATATGCCCATATACCCTCCTATACAGACATATATATGTATGTATATAGATACATACATTATACACACACACACACACACACACACATTTCTATTCCCTTCAACTATTCTCATACTGAGAATAGTTTCATCAGTTACAATTATTGTTTTTCCATGTAGGGATATAAATAGTTCAACTTCGATAAGTTCCTTATGATTTCTTTTCCCTGTTTACCTTCTCATGCTTCTTTTGCTTCTTGTATCTGAATGTCAAATTTTCTATTGAACTCTGTTTTTTTCATCAAGAATGCTGGAAAAGTCCTCCATTCCTCTGAATGACCATATTTTCCCCTGAAACATGATACTCAATTGTGCTGGGGAGGTGATTCTTGGTTTTAATCCCAGCTCCTTTGACCTCCAGAATATCATATTCCAAGCTCTTTGATCCCTCAGCTGCCAGATCCTGTGTTATACTGATTGTGTTTCCACAATATTCAAATTGTTTCTTCCTGGCTGCTTGTAATATTTTCTCCTTAATCTGGGAATTCAGCAACCTGGCTATATAATATTCCTAGGAGTTTTCTTTTTGGGATCTTTTTCAGGAGGTGATGGGTGGATTGTTTCAACCTCTATTTTGCCTTCTGGTTCTAAAACATCAGGGCAATTTTCCTTGAGAATTTCTTGAAGGACAATTTCTAGGTTCTTTTTTTGATCATGACTTTCAGGTAGTCCAATAATTTTTAAATTATCTCTCCTGGATCTATTTTCCAGGTCAGTCATTTTTCCAATGAGATATTTCACATTGCCTTCTCTTTTTTCATCTGTTTGGATCTGTTTAATAGTATCTTGATTTCTCATAAAGTCACTAGCTTCCATTTGCTCCAATCTAATTCTGAAGGAATGATTCTCTCCTGTCAGCTTTTGAGATTCTTTTTCCATCTGGCAAATTTGGCTTTTTAAGGCATTCTTCTCCTCATTGCCTTTTTGAGCCTCTTTTGCCATTTGAGTTAGTCTATTTTTTCAGTTGTTATTTTCTTCAATCAGGTTGTTGAGTCTCATTTGATAATTTTCTTGCATTGTTCTCATTTCTCTTCCCAATTTTTCCTCCCCTTCTCTCGCTTGGTTTTCAAAATCCTTCTTAAGCTCCTCTATGGCCTGTAATCAGCTCATATTTTTCTTGGAAGCTTTTGGTGCAGGAGTTCTGACTTTGCTGTCTTACTCCTGTTCCATGTTTTGATCCTTTTTGTCCCAAAAATAGGATTGTAAATTTGAGTTTCTCTTTTTGCTTTGCTTCCTTTGCCTGCTCATGCTGCCACTCAGTTACTTGACTTTTGGGCTTTTTCCCACAATAGGACTCTGCCACCAGACAGGGAAGCTTTGTCCCAAATGCTGGGGTTTTCTCAGCTGCCAAGGGTAATTTTAGTTGGGTGCCGTTTCTGAAGCCTCCACATGCTCTGGCAAGCTGATTGCACACCCCAGGACCTCCACCCTAGACTGCAATCCAGATCCAAGAAGGTTAAAGCAAGAGTGATTACCCCTCAGACTGTTTGTTTGGTCACCCTACAATGTGCAGGCCAGGAGCACTAAAGCAGCCATGTGGTGGTGGCTGCATGGCCCCAGGGCCTCAGTTGCTTCTTGCCCCAAAGGCAAAGGCTGACCACTCCCAACTACTGAATCCCAAAGTCCACATTGCACTGACCTCACACTTTGTCTTTGGCATCTATGGGTTAATAATTCTGGAAACTGCCACAGCTGCTGGTGACCTGAAATCCCTGCAGCTGGCCCCAGCCTGAGGCTAAAACCTCTGACTGGAGTGGGGCTGGGGTCAGCTCCCAAAGTGCTTTGTTGGCCGCTACCTGCCAGCCTGCTGGCTTGTCCTCAACAGGAGGTTAGCTTCTCTGTGTCATTTTGTGGGTTCTGTAGCTACAAAATTTCTTCAGAGTCACCTTTTACATGAATTGGTGGGAGCTGGAGCTGAGCAGAAGTCCTGTTTCTACTCTGCCATCTTCCATCCCAAAATCTTTACCAAAAGCATAAAACGTTACCAGGTTAGCTAGAATATCATGTCTGAAAAAAAATAATGTGAAATCAGGTGAAGAAATGGCTTTGATCCATATCTTTTTTATTTTTATTTTTTTGATGAGACAATCAGGGTTAAGTGATTTGCCCAAGGTCACACAGCTAGTGAGTGTCAAGACCCTGAGGCTTTGAATTCAGGTCCTTCTGACTCCAGTGTATGTGTTCTATCCACTGAGCTTCCCCTGATCCAGATCTTTACAGTGACAGAAAAGTTTGTATTTTACCCAAGAAACAACAGGTAACCACTAGAGTTTTTCAGACAAAGTAATGTTGTGGCCAGATATGCATTTTAGGACTATCAATTTGGCAGCTGTGTGGGGATGGACTGGAGAGGGGAAAGACTGGAAACAGGAAAATTAGGATGTTATTGCAATAGTCCAAGTGAGAGGGGATCATACCCTGAATTAGTGTATTGGCTCTGTGAGTAAAGAAAAGAAACCAGATGCAAGTGGGGATGATTGGGGTGTCTAGGGGAGGGCAAGGGAGAATAGAGGGTTGAAGATCTCTACAATACATAAAATAGATGAAGGCAAAATAAAATCAGAATTCACAAAGCACATTCCTGACATGCAGCCACAATTCAGGTTTGTTGCTAAGAGTTTCTTCATGGTCAGGGAGACCATTTCTATCTACTTCTGTGCAGCACTAATGAGGTCACTTGGTGCTGGGTTTCTCTGTGTCTCTGTCATTAGATGTTGAAAACAGGAAATTAAGGGGGATGAGCAAGACATTAGTGAGCCAGGCTTAGAATGAAACAACTTCAAAGTACAAGCTGATGAAATCATAGATCTTATCTTTCTTCCTTCCCTGCCCCACTCCCACCCCCACCCCCACCTTGGGATTCTTTACAGATAAAGTGGTTTTGGAAGATGGAAGCAGAGGATTAAGGCTTCATATTCCAGTTTCTCTATCAGTAGTTCCAAAGAGGAAATTACCATCTTTCTTATAGGGGTACATGACACAGGAAACCTTCCCTTACTATTCCTATCTCCAAAGTCCCCTGGTTACTACTACCGTGTTTCCCTGATAATAAGACCTATCCCGAAAATAAGCCCTCCCCTTACTGTGTAAGATTCCTCTAAAATAAGCCCTCCCCCGAAAATAAGCCCTATTAAGATTGCTACTGTAGTGAAGGTGATCCCCTGTGCTACACGCTAACGTTACGGTACCCTCTGTATGCACCATCCCCCCCCCCCCCTGTGAACCACACACCGCGCTCTGAGCTGCATCCAATCAGAGCTGCAGCAGTGAGCGCATCATCCTGTTCTTCCCCAGTGATTTGCTTGCTGGCGCCATTGAGAGCAGTGCCGCAGAGGAGAGCTGAGGCAGGACAACATAAGCCCTCCCCTGAAAATAAGCCCTCTGGTGTTTTTCTTTCCAAAAAAATTAATAAGACAGTGTCTTATTATCGGGGACACATGGTATTGGGAGGGTTCTGAACACAGGGGTGATTTGGTTAGTCATTCAAGAGTTTGTATAAGAAAAGCTGCTGAATTGTTGTGTCCTTGAAAGAGCACTGGACAGGGAGAATCAGAGACTCAGCCTCTGGTCCCAGTTCTGCCATGAACTAGCTGCAGACCATAGGCAAGTTGTGGACAGGTTCCATCACCTTTCAGAGGCTCAGTTTTTCATCATGTAAAAGGGTATGCTACATGCCCACTATATGCTATAAGCACAACATGAATGTCCCCTCAGAAGCTAGAGGTAGAAGGGAAATTCCTATGGCTAGCAGAGTCATTGAGCAGAAAGTTACATAGACCACCCACCCCATGTGATTATCATGGCTTTTACAGAAGCTTTGTGGGTCACCAAAACACAGGAAAGCAAAACGTATCAGCACCACAAGATTCTGGGACATTCTGGGCTGTATAAGAGAGCAGTCCTAAAGTAGAGATTGACTCACAAATCTTTGAAGCAGAAGGTGAAATTTTGAGACCTGGACACGGGGTTGCCTAGTAGAGACTCTCCTTAAAGAGAAATGGATTTACATGTCCTGGTCATGACAGAGGTCCAATTTCCCATTCTGGATGAAGGCACTATGCAGTCCAGTCATTTTGCCCCCTGGGGCAGAGTAGCATGTAAACCCATGGAAGGAAGAGGGATCTGTAGGGCATTAGGGCTAGGTGTTGTAAGGAGAAAACAAAAGGTAGGAGCAGAGGACAAGGAACAACAGCAGATAGAGGGGAGCTAAGCCTGAAGAGAGCCAGCAGCACAGGAAAAGAGGAAATGACATTTCTGGGTTTGGTTTTATTGCCATTCCAACATAAATAAAGGGAGGCAGTTAGGTGGCTCACTGGGCAGAGCACTGGGACTGGAGTCAGGAAGATCTAAGTTTGAATGGGGCCTTAGACACTTGCTAACTATATGACCCTGGGAAAGTCACTTAACCTCTGCCTATCCCAGTTTCCTCAGTTGTAAAATGGGGATAATAACCTGCAGGGTTGTTATGAGGATTAAATGAGATGATATTTGTAAAGTACTTACCACACATACAATAGGTGTTTAATAAATATTTATTTCCTTCCATTCTCCTTCCTCCCAGGACAACTAAGGATAAGCCTCCTTGGCACTCCCGGTTGGCATTTCTCTAGTTGAAATGGTTAAAACAAATTTAAAAAGTCGCAGGTACTAGCCACCTGCCTATATATCCCTGAAGAGGGAAAAGAAGAGCTTAAAGTAAGAAAGAGGAATTGTCTTTTTTTCTCTCTAAGCCATTGCTAAAGGACTTGATGTTCTCCATCACATACATAAATATATATACATGCACACATGTGCCCACATGCATTACTGTACATGTATACACATTCACACTTACATGTGTCCATATAGATATGAAATTTTAAACACAGGCTCACACCTATATGCATACATATGCATGAACATGAACACTTAGCCACACCAGAGTCAACATGCACTCAGAGACTCTGTCCTGAAGTCACTAAGGTAGCCCCCTCTGTGTGGTCATGCACTGTGAACCATTTACCCTCCAATGGGCCATAACCGTCTTGTTTCTGATTAGTACAGTAGCTTCCTACTTTCACATTCACAGATGTAAAATTGGACTTTGAAATGCCCTTCCAACTGAGTTACTATTTTTTTTTAAGCTCCCAGGTGAGGAATTTTAATGAAACTTCTGCAGGCATCTTTGAGTTGCTGGGTTCTCCCAGGTGATTTCCTTTGAACCAAGCATCCTTGGGAGGGTGTAGATTTTAAAAGCATCTACCCTGAACATCTGCAGTCAGAAGGGGACCCCCTGGAGAGGTAGGAAGAGCAGTCTTTTCAGTTTAAGGAAGAATCCTGCTCCAGAAGTGAAGGCACCCTTCCGATGTGTGTGAGTGGTGGTGGTGGTTGTTTTTAAAGAAAAACAAATGTTAAAAAAAAAAAAAGACAC
>NW_027187315.1:2000316-2050988 GCF_028583685.1 Petaurus breviceps papuanus
GTGGTTGTTTTTAAAGAAAAACAAATGTTAAAAAAAAAAAAAGACACGATCTATTCCTTACAATGGGGCGGGGGGAGCATATATTTATATTTATTTATATGTATACATGTTGTCTTCCTGGGTACACTGTCAGTTCCTTAAGGGTAATGACTGTTTGATTTTTGCCTTTGCGAGAGGGGATGTTATGGTATCTTGTTTTGCTCCCACAAAAGTTGTTGGGAGATAATAGCTGTGAGGAAGTTTGTTTATCTTATTTTGCTAAGACAAAGACCATCCTGGTGCCAGGGGGAACTAGAAAGGTGGGGCATGATAAATAGCTCCGACCCTAGAGGTCACACCCTGGTCACAAGTATCCTCACTACCATTCCTACATAATCTACATAAAGAGGAAATGTAGGGAAATAAAGTGAGGAATTTGAACTAACCCTACTTCTAACAGGAAGGACAGAACTGTATAACCTCACTCCTACTTCTTGATCAGTGTGGGTGTTCCTAGCAAACACCACACCTGCTTCCTCAAGGGAAGTGGAAGTGTAATAAACACCTTCCTCTACCCATTCTATTTCTGAGTTCTTTCAATGAGGAGGGGTTTTCTGTGTTAGGGGGCATATCATGTGGATCTTCCTGAGGGCACATGATCTTGGAAGCAGTGGACAGTGGAAGCTCATCTGACCCTGCCTGGGACATCCTGGGATCCCCACAAGTGTGTTTCTCACAGTACATCTCCAAGGTCTGGCACAGTTCCTGGTACCTATGCACCAGATATGTGGCCACTGGATAGGGTGCCAGATCTGCAGTCAGGAAGACTTCAGTTCAAATCCAGCCTCAGATACTTACTAGCTATGTGACCCTGGGCAAATCATTTAACCCTGTTGGCCTCAGTTTCCTCATCTGCAAAATGGATTGGAGAAGGAAATAGCCAACCATCTATCTCAGTATCTCTGCCAAAAAAAACCCCAAATGGGGTCAAGAAGAGTCAGACATAACTGAAAAAACTGATGAACAAAGATAGCACTACCTCTCAGTGTCTTAGGATTTTGTAAAGATAAAAAAAAGGCACTATTTGTAAAATGCTTGGCAGATCTTAAAGCGCTCCAGAAATTCTATCTGTTGTTACTATTATTTCTCTGAGACCCAAACCCTGCATTCACCGTCAGACTTGCTTCCTTCTTTATTCAGGATCCCTGATAATGGGATTTGGCTGGAGGGCCTCCACACATCCCTGTTAATGCTTGGCCCCTTCTTTTCATTAAGCAGCCAGGGAAAGGGGCAGCTGTTAAAAGCCAGGGAGTATAAGTGGCTGAACAGAGACATTCCAATTTGCGGACTTGCCTGGTGAGTGAAAAACACTGCAGGACCAGTGAAAATAGCCAAATTCCAGGCCACATGATGGCATTTCTTTTGCAGGACACACTAGCAAAGTAAGCCACAGAGGCAAGAGGTGCCATGGTTATCTTGTGCTTCAGGAAGGAACAGAAGCCAATCTAACAAGTCAGTCAGTACAAGAGTCAGCAGGCCCTGCCTGTTACTTGAAATTAATATGTGCGCCCTCAAAAATATCCATCCCTCACATCCACACCCACGTACAGCATTTCTGGTCCTAGGCAAAACTGAGAAACAGGCAAAATCCATCTTTCAGCCATCTCCTGTTTCAACAAATGCCCATCCCCACCAGTGTTCACTGCATGCATTCTGTTTTCTGGTGACCTGATTAGATTCAGCTTTCTTCAGTCTGATGGCATTGATGACACCTACTATGTGTAAAGCACTTGACTGGATGGAAGAGAGAAAAAAGAGTTTTCAATGTGGAGTAGTAAATAGAATGCTGGACTTGGAAGCAGGAACGTCTAGGTTCACATCCTGCCTCAGACACTTACTAGTTCTATGATCCTAGAGAATTCACATAACCTCTCTTTGCCTCAGTTTCCTTGTCTGTAAAATGAGCAAAATGGACTTAATGACCCAGAAGTTCCCTTCCAGGTACAAATCTATGATCCTCTCATCCAGTTATCCAATGAATAAAGCATTTATCCTGACCTTATTGAGAGTAGGATTTAGTAACAGGCTGGGAAGAAGTTACAACCTACCCCAAATAGAAAGAAGACATAGTACTTCTATACTAGAGAGACACAGAGGACTGAAAGTGCTGAGAATTGTGGTGAATTCCTGTAATCTCAGCTGGTAGGGGAAGCTGAGGCAGGTGGATCTTGTGAGCTATAGTATGGATAAATCAATTGGGTGTTGCACTAAGTCTGGTAATAGTATGGTGGGAGGTAGGGATAGAGGCAATACAAGATTGACTAAGAAGGGAAGGAAGGATGGAAGGAAGGAAGGAAGGAAGAAAGGAAGGAAGGAAGGAAGGGAGAAAGAGAGAGAGAAGGAAAGAGAAGGAAAAAAGGAAAGAAAAAACAAAGGAATGAAGGAAGAAAATACAGGGCCCAACTCACAAAGCTTTGGAGTCAATGACAGAAAAAAAGACAGTGTGGGAAATATAAAAAAGGAGCTGAATTGAGCAAGAGATTAAGACTTGGAGAGCTGGTAACTGGTTAATAGGGTTGTGTGTGTATGTATTTTCCTTCCTGCCTTTTAGACAGGACTGAAATGCTTAGGTTGTTTGTGACCTATAGGGAAAATCTCCTTTCACATTTTCTAGTATGAAAAGGGTGGATAGCAAATAATCAAAGAGAAGAGACAGACTATCTAGACTACAGAATCAGCATCTGATCTATACTTCAGGTGAATCAGCCAGAATTCCCTTGAAAAATATAGAAAGGATTAGATTTCATGATCAAAATGGGGTGAAAGCAAGATAGCAGAGGAGGAACAGCAGTTTATCTGAATTCTTCCAACATTCCCCTCCAAACTCTTAAAAATAACCTTCTAAATCAAAGTTTGGAGCAACATAGTCAACAAAAGGTCAGAGTGAAACATCTTTCTAGCCTAAGATAACTTTGGTCGTTGGTCAGGGAGGTTTATGACATCTGAAGTGTTTACCACCAGTGGTCCTTGAAGGCAGCTGCAACTGTGGTAGCAGCAGCTTGCATAGCTTTCAGCCCAGAGAAGATAAGGAGATTGGACAACTGATCAGAAAGACGCTGAGCTAACACTAGGCATAGGACCAGATGCTGTTTAGCAATTCCTTTGCCTATAAGTAATTCTGGATCTCAGTTCCAGAAAGAAAAGGAGTGCTTCTGGTTGGTCACAAGGGAGCAGGGGCCTTGGTCACAGTTCCAGGGCAGAAAGGGACACAAACACTTGTAACTTCAATGGAACAGGGACCCTTCCTGGGTAAAGACCAGAGTATAGAACAGGAGAGCAGTAACTGCACCTCTCCCAGGATAATACCACTTGGGAAACCCCCCAAAACTTGTAGACTCTCAGAACTAGAGCTCTGAAAATAGCAGTGTGAAAAAGCCTAAAGCTTAGGCCAGTGTTTCCCCACCTCCAGGTGAGCAGAGCCCAACTTTAACATAAAGTTCAAAATCAAGAAAGAGGCTAGAAGAATGAGCAAACAACAACAACAAAAAGAACCTGATCAGAAGAAAGCTTCTATGGCGTGCTGTTTTTTTTTTTTTTCATGGTGAGAAAGAAGATAAAGATAAAAATTCAGAAACAAACAGTGATGTCAAAATAGTCACAAGCAAAGTCTCAATAACAAATACTAATCAGACAAAAGCCCAACAAGAATTCCTGAAAGAGTTTTTTAAAAAAGACATAAGAGTGCTACAGGAAAAATTGGAAAAAGAAATGAGAGTGATGCAAGAAAATTATGAATACAAAATAGAGCTTGGTAAAAGAGGTAAAAAAAAATGAAAAAAAAAACCCACCTTATTAGAAAAATCCCAAAGATAACAAAATTAGTCTAATGGTAAAAGAGGCACAAAAATTCATTGGAAAAAACCAACAACTTCTTAAAAACCAGAATTGGTCAAACAGAAAAGGAACTACAACAGCTCACTGAAAAAAATTCCTTAAAAATTAGAACGGGGTAAGTGGAAGCTGATGACTCCATGAGACATCAAGAAACAATGAAACAAAGTCAAAATAAAGGAAAAAAATGACAAAAAATGTGAGCTATCTCATCAGAAAAACAACTGATTGGGAAAACAAATCAAGGAGAGGTCATTTTTTAATTTTTTTTATTTTTTATTTTATTTTTTTCCTTAGGCATATTTTTTATTCATTCAGACACTGTACAAATATTTTTTTCAAATGATTTATTAACTTCTGATTTACATCATTTATTTCCACCAGATTTTGAGTTACAAATTTTCTCCCCATTTTTCCCCTACCCAAATGCCCCAAAATAGCAGTCCCACAGGATATCCCCTCCTCCAATCTGCTCTCTCCCATATTTTCTCCCATACCCTTTTTGACTTTTCCAGGGGATCTCTATGCCCCAGTGCCTGTATATCTTATTTCCCAATTACATGTAAAATAGTATTAATAATAGCACATATATATATATATATATATATTTAAACATTTGATTTTAAAACTTTGAATTCTAGATTCATTCTCTTCCTCCCTTGTCACACACCCTTACTGGGAAGATAAGCAGTTCAGTATAGGTTGTACATGTGTGGCTAATGCAAAACAATAACATAGAAGATATATTGTAAAAGACTGACTATATTTCCCTCCCTCCTATCCCACCTCCCACTTGTTGTATTTTCTACTTTGATCCCATCCCTTTTCAAAAGTGGGTGCTTCCAACTTCCTTCCCCCTGAGTCTGCCCTCCCTTCCATCATCCCCCCTCTCATCCCCTTCCCTCCTACTCTCCTGTAGGGTGAGATACCCTATTTAGTGTGTATTTCATTCCCTCCTCAAGCCAAATTCAATGGGAATAAGGTTGACCCATTCCCTTTTGCCTTCCTATTCTTCCCCTCCATTGTGACCATTTTCCCTTGCCTCTTCTATATGAGATAGTTTACCCCATTCTGTCTCTCCCCATCTCCTCTCATTATATTCTTCTCTCACCTCTTAATTTCACCTTTTAAGTATCATCCCTTCCTGTTAAATTGGTCCTGTCCCCTCTATCTATGTAAACATATATACACACATTCACATATGTATTCATATGCCCATATACCCTCCAATATAGACATATATATATATATATATATATTCCCTTCAACTACTGAGAAAAGTTTCATAAGTTACAATTATTGTTTTTTCCATGTAGGAATGTTATAGTTCAACTTTGATAAGTTCCTTATTATTTCTTTTCCCTGTTTACCTTCTCATGCTTCTCTTGCTTCTTATATCTGAATGTCCAATTTTCTATTCAACTCTGTTTTTTTTCAGCAAGAATGCTTGAAAGTCCTCTACTCCACTGAATGACCACATTTTCCCCTGAAACATGATACTCAGTTTTTCTGGGTAGGTGACTCTTGGTTTTAATCCCAGCTCCTTTGACCTCTGAAATATCATATTCCAAGCCCTTCGATCCCTCAGTGTAGAAGCTGCCAGATCCTGGGTTATCCTGATTGTGTTTCCACAATATTCAAATTGTTTCTTCCTGGCTGCTTGTAATATTCTCTCCTTAATCTGGGAATTCTAGAACCTGGCTATAATATTCCTAGGAGTTTTCTTTTTGCAATCTTTTTCAGGAGGTGATCAGTGGATTCTTTCAACCTCTATTTTGCCCTCTAGTTCTAAAACATCGGGGAGGTTTTCTTTGAGAATTTCCTGGAGGATGATTTCTGGGTTCATACTTTGATCATGGCTTTCAGGTAGTCCAATAATTTTAAAATTATCTCTCTTGGATCTATTTTCCAGGTCAATGGTTTTTCCCATGAGATATTTCACATTGCCTTCTATTCTTTCATTTGTTTGGATCTGTTTAACAGCATCTTGATTTCTCATAAAGTCATTAGCTTCCATTTGCTCCAATCTAATTCTGAAGCAATGATTCTCCTCAGTGAGCCTTTGAGATTCTTTTCCCATCTGGCAAATTTGGCTTTTTAAGGCATTCTTCTCCTTACTGTCTTTTTGAGTCTCTTTTGCCATTTGAGTTATTCTATTTTTTGAGGTATTATTTTCCTCAGTCAGGCTGTTGACTCTCATTTCATAATTTTCTTGCATTGTTCTCATTTCTCTTTCCAATTTTTTCCTCCACTTGTCTTATGTGCTTCTTAAGGTCCTCTATGGCCTGTAACCAGCTCGTATTTTCCTTTGAAGCTTTTGGTGCAGGAGTTCTGATTTCACTGTCTTCCTCCTGTTCCATGCTTTGCTCCTTTTTTGTCCCCAAATAGGAGTCTAATGTTGGAATCTTCTGTCTGCTTTGTTTCCTTTGCCTGGTCATGTTGCCCCTCAGTCACTTGACCCCTGGGCTTTTTGCCACAGTAGGACTCTGCCACGAGACAGGGGAGCTTTCGTCCCAAACCCTGGGGTTTTCCTAGCTGCCGGAGGTATTAGATGGGTGCCCTCTCTGAGGTCTCCACACACTCTGGCAAGCTGGACACATGCTTCAGGACCTCCACCCTAGACTGCAATCCAGATCCAAGAAGGTTAAAGCAAGCGCAATTACCCCTCAGACTGGTGCTTGGTCCCCCTACAATCTACAGGCCAGGAGCTGAAGCTGCCACATGGCACTGGCTGGCTGTGCCTGTGTTTCAGTGGCTTCTTGCCCTGGGGGCAAAAGCCAACACTCTCCCACTTACTGGGTCCCAAAGTCCAGACTGCACTGACTGCACTTTGTCCTTCACATCTATGTGTTGATAAATCTGGAAACAGCCACAGCTGCTGCTGATCTGGAGTCCCTCCAGCCGGCAGCTGGTCAGACCCACCCTGGGGCTAAAGCCTTGGTGTGGGGCTGGGCTCAGCTCACAGAGTACTGTGCTGGCCGATTCCTGTGGGCCTGCTGGGCTGTCCTCAGCAGGAGGTTAGCTTCTCTGTGTCGTTTTGTGGGTTCTGCAGCTCTAAAATTTGTTTAGAGTCCCCTTTTTACATGGATTGGGGAAGGTAGAAGCCGGAGCAGTGGGGAGGTCCTGCTTCTATTCTGCCATCTTGACTCCACCCCCCACTGTACAAATATTACAGGCAATTTCCTTACACTGCAAAAAGTATAAAAATAATCTTTATATAGGAATCTGTTCATTCCTGTAAATCTCTCTAAATCTCTTTCCAAACATTTCCTAACTGGAGGCAAGGGATGGTACATATCATAGCTGAGGCAGGGACCTCCTCCTTCCACCCCTGGGCTAGAGGGGGAGCCTTCAGCCTAGGGGCACAGGGATGGGGATCCATCTGGTTTGGGGAGTCACTTGGCCTGTCTCATTAACC
Organism: Petaurus breviceps papuanus; assembly: GCF_028583685.1. Lineage (NCBI taxonomy): Eukaryota > Metazoa > Chordata > Mammalia > Diprotodontia > Petauridae > Petaurus > Petaurus breviceps. Next base: position 2,007,605 of record NW_027187315.1, read on the forward strand.
TATTATGGAGCAGCAAGTAGGACACATGGGGGAAGGGGGATGTTGTTGGCAAGGGGATGGTCACATTCCTGCTCCTTTCAGAGAATGTGTCTTGGCCTCCCTTCTCCCCTCCACAAAAGAGTTTGCAGGACTCTTACAGACTCCGGGAGAGCCTGGTTCAAACTCAGGCAGTTGGTTTGTCTGGTTTTTCTTTTTTTATATATGGGCTTGTGTCCTCACCCTGGCCCTGGTCTTGGCCTTTTGGGCTCTGAGGGGAGGAGCATGGGCAGGTACAGTGGAAGGGAGAAAGTGGGAAGCAGGATCTCTTAGGTAGCCTCAGTGATGGGAACTAAGGATACTGTATCACTGGCACAGCAGAGCCTGAGCTCTAAGACCAGATATGGGATGCAAAAGGAGGTGGGGACATGAGGTTTCTGGCCCTAAGAAGAGAGGCACGTGGAAAATGCTTTGGCTACCTGTTGACAGAGGATAATGATATTGGGGGGAGGGGAGAGAATTGGCCCTTCTCCCCCATTTTGCATAGTGGATGGACAAACTGGCCAGTGGAAGGAATAAGAAATATGACTCTAATTGTGCAATTTGGAAAGGGGGGGATTGAAGGGGCCTGGCGGCTGGTCAGTCTGTATCCAGAGGAATCCTGAGGACACTGGGCATGGCAGGAGAAGGAAAGATGGAAGCAACCCCAAGTCAAACAGTCTTGTCTGCACATGGCCCCAAGGACAGCTGCAGAGTCAGAGGTTAAGGACTGGCACATCAAAGAGGTCACAGATGCCTTCACTTTTATCCAAGTTGTAGATGTAGTCGTTGTCTCCAGGGGGAGGAGAGAGGTGGAGCAGAGGGGCAAACACTTCCGAGGACATCAACTCCTCCAGCAGCCCGGAATTCATGCACTCTTTCATTGGATCAAACATTTCTGACAGCTGTTTGGGGAGTTCCAGTATGCCTGTAGGATCCAGTTTGATTGGCTCAAAAGAGGTAGAAGGGTTGGGCGAGATGGAGCTGCTGTCCAAGGACACCGAGGACTGGAGTGGCTGGGTTCCAAGTGCAGCAGTGGATGCAGTGCTGAGGGTACCGAGTGCTGTCTGTCCCAGGGCCACTGCTGCTTCCTGCAACTGGGCTGGCTGCTGGCTGCCCAATGGCACTCTGGTCCTGGGTGCTGGTCGGAGAGGTGGGGTGGGGACTGCCGGGGAGTGAGGTCTCCTGGTGCCAAGAGGGTGCTAGTCTCAGTTGTGTGGGGGAAGGAATGGCTGCCTGGCACTGAAAGAGATCCTCAGGTGGAGGCACAGGCACAACCACAGGGAGAGAGCTCATGCAGCACCGATGGGACCACTGGTACTTCTCAGGTGGCTCTGATACTTCTTCTGCCCATTTAGGCCCTCAGGAACTGGCACTTCCAGGCTGGTACCTGAAGCGGCCCAAACACCCAACAGAGTGTCCCCCGTAAAACATTTGCAGATATCCTCATGAGTCACATATGTATGCTAAGCAGTTGTTCTGCACATCCTCAGTGATGTCCGGATGCTTGTGCTGGTCCAGCTCCTGCTGTTGAAGCTCCTCAATTTCAAGGGAGAGGTCATTTAAAAATTATTGAACTATCTGAAAGCTAGGATCAAAAAAAGAGCCTAGACACAGTATTTCAAGAAGTTATAAAAGAAAACTGCTTTAATATCTTTGGTTCAGAGGGTAAAATAGAAGTTGAAAGAATCAACTGATCACCCCCTGAAAGAGATTCCAAAATGAAAACTCTCAGGAACATTATAACCAAATTCCAGAATTCTCAGGTGAAGTAGAAAATATTATAAGCAGCCAGAAAGAAACCATGCAAATATTGTGGACTCACTGTCAAGATCACAGAAGCTTCCACAGTAAATCAGCAGAAGGCTTGGAATGTTACCAAAGGCAAAGGAGCTAGAATCACAGCTAAGAACAACTTACCCGGCAAAACTAAGTATAATCCTTCAAGGGAAAAAATGGATATTTCATGAAATACAGGACTTTCAAGCATTCCTGATAAAAAGACTAGAGATGAAAGGAAAATTTGATATTCAAACACAAAACTCAAGAGAGGCATAAAAAGTAAACATGAAAGAGAGATCACAAGGGACTTAAAAAGGTTAAATTGTTTACATTTCTATATGGGAAGATGATACATGAAACAGCTAAGAATTTTATCGTAATTAGGGCAATTAGAAGGAGTCTATATAAACAGAAGGTATGGGTATGAGTTGGTTATGTTGGGATGATCTCAAAAAAAGATGAAGAGATGAAAAAGAGTGATGCACTTAGAGAAAGGGGGAGGGAGGGGAAATTGTTTCACATTAAAGAGGCATTCAAGGAAGAGCTTTTACAGTGGAGAGGAAAATGGGGTGGTGGTGGTGGGCAACATTTGAACTTCACTCTCATTGGAATTGGTTCAAAGAGGGAAGAATATATATATATATATACACACAATAAACTGGGTGTAGAAATCTATCTTACCCAACAGAGAAGTGGAAGGATAAAACAAAGGGGGAATGGGAATGATAAAAGGGAGGGTAGATTAAGGAAGATAGTGGTCAGAAGCAAAACAGACTTTTGAGGAGGGACAGGGTTAAAAGAAAGAGAGGAAGATAAACAAAAAAATAGGATGGAAGGAAATATAATCATAACTATGAATGTAAATGTGATGAACTCAGCCATAAACCAGAAGAAGATTGAAAAATAGATTAGAAACCAGAATCTAACAATATGTTGTTTACAAGAAACACATTTGAAACAGGAAGATACATGCAGAGATATAATAAGGGGCTAGAGCAGAATCTATTGTGCTTCAGCTGAGGTTTGGACAGAGAGACAGAGAGACACAGAGAAAGAGACAGAGATAAAACTAGAATCTCAGACAAAGCAAAAGCAAAAATAAACCCAACTAAAAGAGATAATCAGGGAAATTACATTTTGCTTTAAAAAAAAAAGTACTGGGGCAGCTAGGTGGCACAGTGAATAATATACTGGACCTGGAGTCAGGAGGACCTGAGTTCAAATCCAGCCTCAGATACTTGACACATTTACTAGTTGTGTGACCTTGGGGAAGTCACTCAACCCCAAGAGCCCTGCCTTCCCCCCTCCAAAAAAAAAAAAGTACCAGACAATGAGGCAGCTAGTGGTTTAGTGGATACAGCATTGTACCTGGAGTCAGAAAAACCTGAGTTCAAATTTGTCCTTAGACACTTACTAGCTATGTGATCCTAAGCAAGTCATTTAACCACTGTTTACTTTAATTTATTGGAGGAAAAAATGGCAAACCACGTCAGTGCCTTTGCGAAGAAAATCCCATGAATAACTTCGATGTGCTATCGTCCACAGGTTATTGAAGAAGTGGACACAACTGAACAACTGAAACTAGAGACAATGAAGTAATACAAAAATATTGTGGCAAATTTCTCTGATAAAGGCCTTGCTTCTCAAATATATAGGGAACTGAGTCAAATTATAAAAATAAGAACCATTCCCTGATTAATAAATGGTCAAAAGATATGAACAAGCAATTTTCAGAAGAAGAAATCAAAGCTATCCGTAGTCACATGAAAAAATACTCTAAATCACTATTGACTGGAGAAATACAACTTAAAGCAACTCTGAGGTACCACCTCATATCTGTTATATTGCCTTATGTGACAGAAAAGAAAAATGACAAATACTGGAGGGGTTGTGGGAAAACATGTACACTAATGCACTCTTGGTAAAGTTGTGAACTAGTCTAACCATTCTAGAGAACAATTTGGAACTATGTACAAAGGGCATAAAACTATGCTTGGCCTTTTACCCAGCAATACCTGTACTAGATCTATATCCCAAAGAGATCAAACAAAAAGGAAAAGGACATATGTGTATATGTGTGCGTATACATACACACAAATATTTATAGTAGCTCTTTTTGTGGTGGCAAAGAATTGGAAACTGAGGGGATCATCAATTAGGGAATGGCTGAACAAGTTGTGGTATATGATTGTGATGGAATACTATTGTGCTATAAGGAATGATGGGGAGAATTGTTTTAGAAAAACCTTAGAAGACATGAATTCATGCAGAATGAAGCAAGCAGAATCAGGAAACCATTGTTCATAGTAACAGCAATACTATAAGGATAATCAATTGTGAAAGACTTAGTTACTCTGATCAATACAATGACCCACAACAATACCAAAATACTCTTGATAAAAATGTTATTCACCTCCAGAAAACTAATGAACTCTAAATGCTAAGTAAAGTATAATTTTTTTCACTTTCTTCATTTTTCTTTCTTTTTTTGCAACAGAGCTAAAATGGAAATATGTTTTACATAATTTTATATGTATAATTGCTATATTTATTGCCTTCTCAGTGGACTAAAGAGGTGCTGGAGGGAGAGAATTTGGAACTCAAAAATTTTAATACAAGAATGTTAAAAATAAATAATAAATGAGAGAGAAGAAAGAGACATAGAAACAAAAGAGAGGAAGAGAAAGGGGGAGAGAGAGAGAGAGAGAGAGAGAGAGAGAGAGAGAGAGAGAGCTTTAATGACCCTCTAGTAGTCACTCTACTTGCTCCTCCAAAAGAATGGCTTGAATGAGGGACTGAGCTCCTGGGGATTTTTTTGCTTGCTATCCTCCAACAGGATGTAAGGTCCCTGAGGACAAGGCCTGTTTCATTTTAATCTTTGTATCTCCAGTGCCTCAAAAATTGCCTAATAGGTACTTAATAAATATTTTCTGAATTTAAATAAATAGTATGAGAGATAGGCGCTGGAAGCATGACTGTTACACCATCATTGGTGTGGATAATGTGCTTAACAAACTAAGAATGATCTTTTGATGAATTGTTTAATAGGAGAATTGGTCTAGAGTAAATATTGCTCTACACTGCTTCCTGGTGGTAAAAAAGGAAATAACATTTACAGCCAAAAGGCTTGGGAGAGGCATTTATGCTGGAGTGAATGTCTCTAAGGGATTTCTACTTAGGCCTGACCTCCCTGGGGAGGTAGCTGTGACTTGGATCTCTCTACTTCTTTCCTGTCATGCTCTTTGAAACATGCCCCCAAAATAAAAAAAAATATTGTGTTCCTTAAACAGGTATTCAACAGTTAGGGGAGCCACCCCAAAGAAGCCTGGAGGTAGCTATATTGTGATACATGGGTAATTAATACACTGTTGACAGTATGTTGGCTATGTTGGTGGAGTATTAGTTCTGAAGAGCAACTTGGATTATGTTTCTTGTCATTTTTTTTACTTAAATTAATTAATTAATTAATTTTTAATTTTCAACTTTCACTTCCATAAGATTTTGAGTTTCAAAATCTTTCTCCTCCCTGCTCCTCAAGACAGCATGCAATCTGATATAAGCTCTACTTAAGTATTCATATTAAATATATTTTCACATTACTCGTGATGTAAAAAGTAATTGATGTTTCTTTTAAAAGTGACTAAAATATACCCCAGAGAGGTCAAAGAGAAAAGTCCTCATAAACACTAAAATAGTTATGGCATCATTTTTTTTTTGGAGGGGGGAAGGCAAGGCAATTGGGGTTAAGTGACTTGCCCAAGGTCACACAGCTAGTAAGTGTCAAGTGTCTGAAGCAGGATTTGAACTCAGGTCCTCCTGACTCAAGGGAGAGTGCTCTATTCACTAGGCATCACTTATAAAAAAATGAAAGCAAAGAACCAGAAACAAAATAGGTACCTCCCGGGGGGGGGGGGGGTGGAGTGCAGGGGGTGGGATGGGGTGGAGCCAAGATGGCACAGTAGAAACAGTACTTCTACCTCCTCCAATTCATGTAAAAAAAATGACTCTAAACAAACTTTGGAGCTACAGAACCCACAGAATAACAGAGAGAAGCCAACTTTCTGCTGAAGACAGCCCAGCAGGCTGGCAGGAAGGGACCAGTGCAGCACTCTGGGAGTTGAGCTCAGCCCCATGTGAGCCTGAGGCTTTAGCCTGAGGGTGGCCACAACCAGCTGCTGGTTGGAGGGACTTCAGATCACCAGCAGCTGTGGCAGTTTCCAGAATTGGCAGGGAAGAACAGGAAGGTAAAAGGGAATGAGTCAACCTTATTCTCATTGAATTTGGCTTAGAGAGGGAATGACATACACACTAAATATGGTATCTCATCCTACAGGAGAGTAGAGGGGAAAGGGAAGAGAAGGGGGATAATAGAAGGGAGGGCAGGCTGGGGGGGGGAGGGAAGTTGGAAGCACCCACTTTTGAAAAGGGATGGGATCAAAGTAGAGAATAGAACAAGTGGGGGGTGGGATAGGATGGAGGGAATATAGTCAGTCTTTCACAATATATCTACTATGGAAATGTTTTGCATAGCTACACATGTACAACCTATATTGAATTGCTTATCTTCCCAGTAAGGGTGGGTGATGAGGGAGGAAGGGAAAGAATCTGGAATTCAAAGTTTTGAAATCAAATGTTTAAAAATATATTATTATCATTATTATATTACATGTAACTGGGAAATAAGATATACAGGTAGTGGGGCATAGAGATCCACGATACCCTACTGGAAAACTGGAGGGGGGATGGGGGAAGTGGGTAGGGGAAAAATGGGGAGAAAATTTATAATTCAAAATCTTGTGGAAATGAATTATGTAAACTAAAATAAACATAAAATTTAATTAAAAAAAAACAAAGTGCCTGGTGCACAGTAGGTACTTACTAAAAGCTGATTGATTGATTTGATACCCTAAGAAATGCTTTTGAAATAAAAAAAAATAGGTACCTACCAACTGAAAAAATGGACCTAGCAATTTACCTGAAATTTGTTACTTCCTCCTAGAGTTTACTCTAGGTAGGGTCCCAGCAACACTACCATGTCTTCCAAAGTAAGGCCAGTGTTTGGGATCTACTCAACATGATCACTTTCCATGGGCTAATTCTTTACTGTATTTCAGCAGCACACAAAGATGATCATGCCCTCTATCTTTCATTACCCACAAATGTACCACCCTCATGTTCAAGAATCTGATCATAAATCCATTGGCTACTTTCTTCCTTTACTCTACTCCTGCACTAATCTCTCTCTCCTCATTTCTCCTTTGGTGAACCAGTTCAATTCCGTACTACCCTCCCTTCATTCCCTAGACCTCTTATCATATCACTAATTATACCCAGATGAATCTCAGTCTTGGATCTCCCCCAACATTTGCTGCCTTTGCTCCTACACATGTATGCTGAATGATGGTTCAGAAAATTATCTGTTCTAACTGATTCCTCTACACATTTATGCTACACAGCCTCCCTCACTGCTACTAGGCAATCTTACTATACCTCCCTTATCGACTCACTATCTAATCTCTACAGCAGCTCTTCAAAACCTTTTCACCTCTCTTCAAACACCTTTCTCCTCTCTCTCAGGTGCAAATCTTATCTCCTATTTTACAGAAATAAGTGAGGCCATTCATTGACTGTGAGCTCCTTCTTCTCTCCTCTTCCTCACCTTCTGTCTCTCAGGTACCTTCTGCCACTATCTGCTCCTTCACCCTTGTCTCACATGATGAAGTGACCGTACTCTTTAACAAGACTAAAATCCCACTACTTGTTGAAGTAATAATCCCAGTCCATTCCATCTCCTCCAACAGATTGCCCCTTCTGTCATCCCCACTCTTTCACTTATTTTCAATCTCTCCCTCCCTACTGCCCACAAAAATGTCTTTGTCTCCCCCATCTTGAAAAATCTGTAATTTTCTCCTTCTATCTCCACTAATTATTGCCCTTTATCTCTTGCCATTTGTAGTTAAACTCATAAGAAAAGCCCATCTACAATAGGTGTCTTGACTTTCTCTCCTCTCACTTTCTTCTTAACCCCTTATAATCCAGTTTCTGACTTTATCATTCCCCTGAAACTGCTCTCTTCAAAGTTACTAATGGTCTCTTAGTTGCCAGATCCAATGATTTTTTCTCCATCCTCACTCTCCTTGAACTCTGTGCAGCCTTTGACACTGTTGATCACCCTTTCTTCCTTGATACTCTCTTCTCTCTAGGTTTTCAGAACACAACTCTTTCCTGGTTCTCCTCCTACCTGTCTGATTGCTCTCTTCTATCTCCTTTGCTGGATTCAATTACAGATCATGTCCTATCTATGCTCTACTCTTTACTCTCCAGCTGCCTTTGAGACATCTCAAACAGGATGCTCAGTAGACAAACCAAATTCATTATCTAAATGTGCCTTCCACTGTAATAGGGAAGAAAGGTGGGGTGGGATAAAGATAATAGTTTGGTTTTTGAGGGGTTGTGTTTAATGTCTACTGAGTATCTGGGGATCATTGGCCTACAAGGGGGGGGGAATAATAAATTAAAATACTTCAGTACCAGTAATTAATTCCTAAAGATTGTCCAGAGTTTTTGAAAGCAGACAAAATATTGATTGAGCAAATACACAGATTGGTAACTGACAGAGAAAATCTCTAAGCCTTAAACTCTAAGGTACATGACAATTAAATTTCATGATTTGTATACCAAACAATAAATTTTGTAAACAACTAGGAGAAAGACCCTTAGCTATGAAGGAGCACTAGTTTGATATAGTGGCAAAACCAAGAGGTTCCTAGTCAGAAGACTTAAGGTTTGAATACCATTTCTGTTACTTACTGTCTGTATAATCTGTATACCTATAAATTGCTTAATCTCTCTAGGCCTCATTTTCTCATATGTAAAATGAGGAAATAAGCCAAAATAGCCTCAAAAGGTCCTCATAACTCTGCCTACGAATAACCTGGATTTTCTCTAAAGCTCTGAAAAAAATCAGAAAAAGAAAAGAATAGAATAAGCGAAGACTTTAGAATGGGAAAGGATCTTAAACACCACCTAAGCCAATACATTCATTTTATGGATGAGAAAATCTGAAGTGCAAAGGTTAAGTAAGTTACTCAGGGTCACACAGGTAGTAAGGAAAGCTTCAATGAAAAATAATATATACTATAAAGCTTACCTTTAATTTATTATAAATTATTATAAATTAATTTATACCTTTAACAAAAGGAAAGGCCTGAGACATTCCTGAAATAAAAAAAAACAGAAGTCCATACAATACTAGATGTACAAACATCTCAGACAAAAGAAACATAAGATAAATAACTAAAATCCTCAAGAAAAACAAACTAAGCAATGACATCAATTTTCTCAAGCATATGAGCTAGTGGTTTGGAAAAAAAGCCATAAAAAATGAGAAGAAAAAGAGGTCAAGTCTATTTTATAGCAATAAATGGGGGTGGGGAGGGTTTTGAGGATTTCTTGATCAAAAGACAGAGGTGACTATGAAATATAAAAGAGATAATTTCAATTACGTGAACTTGAAAAACATGGAGAAAATTGATTTAAAAAGTCTTTATTTCATATCTCTGATAAAAAGTTTAAATATATAGTGAATTAACACAAATATATAAGATAAGGAAAATATAAATAAATTATTATAAACATAATACTCTCAAAACTGTAAGAACCATATAAAGGATTGTTCCAAATCAAATCACTAATAATAAGAGAAATGCAAATAAAATAGTTGTGGACTTCGCCTTGTACTCAGCAGATTGGCAAATATGAAAATGGCAGAAATAGTCAATACTAGAAGGGCGAAGGAAGGAAGGAAGGAAGGAGAAAGAAAGAAAGAAAGAAAGAAAGAAAGAAAGAAAGAAAGAAAGAAAGAAAGAAAAAGAAAGAAAGAAAGAAAGAAAGAAAGAAACAAAGAAAGAAAGAAAAAAAGAAAGAGAGAGAAAGAAAGGAAGGAAGAGAGAGAAAGAGAGAGAGAAAGAAAGAAAGAGAAAGAAAGAAAGAAAGAAAGAAAGAAAGAAAGAAAGGAAGGAAGGAAGGAAGGAAGGAAGGAAGGAAGAGAGAGAGAAAGAAAGGAAGGAAGGAAGAAAGAAAGGAAAGAAAGAAAGAAATGAAGAAAGGAGAGAAAAAAGGAGGAAGGAAAGGAAAATAAGAAAAAAAGGAAAGAAAGATATAAAGAAAAAAAGAAGGAATGAAAGAAAGGAAGAAAGAAAAAAGGAAGGAGAGGGGCAGCTAGGTGGTGCAGTGAATAGAGGACCAGACCCTGGACTCAGGAGGACCTGAGTTCAAATGTGACATTGGGAAAGTCACTTAACCCCAACTGCCCTGCCTTCCCCCCTCCAAAAAATTTTAAAAAAAGGAAGGAGAGAGGGAGAGAAAAAGGAAGGAAGAAAGATAGGAAGGAAGAATATGAGGAATTCTGAGAAACAGTATATACAGGAAACAATATATACAATGACTACAACAATGTAGATAAATCAACCACAAAAACAAAACCTGAAATTGATTGTTGTGAAATTATGATAATGAAGCATCAGTCCTGGAGAAGAAAGTCGAGAATGAACTTCCCTCTTTTCTTTGCAGAGGAGGTGGGCTACGAATGGACACTGTTACATATGCTTTCAGACATGGTCAATACATTGCTTGGTTTTACTGAACTTTTTTTTTTTCATCTTTGTTAACAAGGGGAGTTTTGCTGTGGGGAAGAATATATTTGGAAATGTCATATGGAAGCAAAATTCATCAATACGACAAGCACAAAGAAACAAAAAAAGGGGAAACTCAGCAATTCAAGAGGTGGCAGAGAGGCAGAAGTACATTCTCAGTCATGGAAGACAACTTCTGAAAAGGCAGAAAGATAAGATGGAATGTGCTCATATAAGGAATATGCCAGTTTGGCTGGATTGTAGAACAAACAAAAGGGAGAAATGTATAATAAGGCTTAGACTGGAAAGGGAAGATGGAACTAGATGAGAAGGGATTTTAATACAAAAGAGAGGCATTTCTTTTTTATCTTCGAAGTAATAGGGAACCATTGGCATTTAGTGAGCAATGGAGTGATATGGGCAGACTTATGATTTAGGAATTTCAATTTGGCAGCTATGTGGAGGATAGAATGAAGATGGGAGACACTTAAGAGAGGGAGAACAATTAGGAAACTAGTATAATAGTCCAGGTGAGAGGTGCTAAGGTATTGGGGAGGGATTTGCTCTGCAATTAGAGAAAAATGTACAGATATGAGAGATTTGGAAGTAAAGTCAATAAGATTTGGCAATTGATCGGCTAATTGGGGATGAAGAAGAGGGAAGAATTGAGGATGACTCCAAAGTTGCTACCCTTGGTATTTGTAAGGATGGCCCAGTTCTAGACAGAAATCAGGAATTTATGGGAAGAGGCAGATTTTGGAGAAAAGATAGTAAATTCTTCTTTGGACATGGTGAATTTGAGATGTCTATGGGATATCCAATTGGAAATGTCCACTAGGTAAATGGTTATGTGGAGCTAAAGATGGAGATTTGGGGCTGTATGTCTTGGAGCCATCTACATAGAAATAATAACTAAATTCATGGGGGCGAGTAAGAGAGAGAACCAAGGAGAGGGTCCCAGACAGAGCCTTGGAGTGGGCATTCCAGAATGGCAGAGGGGAAAACAAGGATGATGATTAAGAATGTCAATTATTATCATAAAATAATGATTCACATTCTATATCTTGCTTTCAAATTTGCAAAGCCTTTTCATCATGACACTCTGTGAGGTAGACTATACCACATAAGTGGACTTAAGTGTTTTCTGATTCATAAGATACAACTTTTACTGCATGTTATTGTCTTTGCAATGTCGATGAATTGTGAATTAATAGTATAACAATGAAAACAAACATATGAACTCAAAAGAAAAAAAAAACATGCTTTTTTCTGCCCAGGACCACTAAGGCTTGAATCAGAAAACAGGGGACAGCATTCTGGAGAACATAAATCAATAATGCTCCCAACAGTGGAGGCTGAAAACACCCAAGAAAACATTCTGACCTTGTACAAAACCAGGTCCATGTGCCTGCCTGGAAATGCTGGAGTATACTAATTCTGATCACTGTGCCTCAGTGGCATGGTGGAAATATAATTTTTTAAAAAGTCCAAAGAAAGGCTGCTATAATGACCAAGGGGAGGAAGGGTCTGCATCATGAGAGAGAGACTCAAAGGATTCTCAAGTCTCAAAAGATGGTAGTGACGGTGGTGATGAAAGAAATATCTAACGTCACGAAGGATGGAAACATGGTGAACAGACATCTTTCATGAAATTAAAGAATATTAGAACTAGAAGATACCCCTTAAAATTCAAAAGCGATCATTTTAGGACAAAGGAAAAGAATCATTGTACTATTTCTGTATGATTTCACCTAGCACGTAGCAAATAGTTTCCTTATCCCAACTAATGGCATGTATGGAAAATAATAGTAGCATTAAGAAGTTTTTGGAATCTTAGAATCCTGGAGTAGGAAGGGACCTTGGGCATCACTGAGTTCATCTCACCTCTTTTACAAAGTACGTTGCTCATAACATAGGAAAAAGCATCCACCATGAACATCTACACCTAGACTGCAGTGCTGGTGGTCTCTTCTTCAGAAAAAGGGGTACTATGGTATAGTGCATTGTTCAGTTGTTTCAGTCATGTCCAATTCTGTGACCCCACCTGAGTTTTTCTTGGCAAAGATGCTGGAGTGGTTTGCTATTTCCTTCTCAAGCTCATTTTACAGACAAGGAAACTGAGGCAAACAGGGTGAAATGACTTGCAGAGAGTCACACAGCTCACAAGTGTCTGAGGCCAGATTTGAACTCAGGAAGATGAGTCTTCCTAACTCCAGATCTAGCACTATCCTTTGAGCCACCTAGCTGCCTAAAGTTAGAGACCTTGGGTTCAAATCCCAGTTATTCAACTTAGAATATTTTTGTGACTTTGATCAGTATTTTTCCTGTAACATGATAGGATTTGGAAAGGACAAATTACACGATTCCTTCCAGCTTGAAAATTCTCTAATTCTGCAGTTTCTTAGTGACAATGTGTCATAGAAGCTAGAGGGCCTGCCTTGAAGCCATAAAGACCTGAATTCCAGTGTAGCCATTGACATGCAGTGGCTGTGTGACCTTGGGTAAGTTACTTAACCTCTAAGTGCCCTCAGATAACTCTCTAAGATTATAACTTGTAAAGAAGGTACCAACCTGGTAGAGGGAATTTCCTTGACGAAGAGTTCCTTGTATGAATAAAATCAGTCAATCAATAAGCATTTTTTAAAGCTTGTAATATATTTCAGGTTTTGTTCTAGGCCCTAGGGATATAAAGACCAAAAAAAAGTCCTCCCTTCATGGGGCTCATGTTCTAATGAATGACTTTTTGCAAAATTTGCCCCCTATAAATGCACATACAGATATATGTGCATATGTGTGTTTGTGTGTGTGACTATAAAAGATTTAATTGGGGATATACACATGTATTCACATATATACACACATATGTGCATGTATATAGTTACATATGCAGATTTTATAGATACACATGTATATATACACACAGATTGTGTGTATGGCTATTTGCATAGTGTAACTGGAAGGTAATCTGAGAAGAAAGGTACTAGCAAGACAATGGGGAGTTTTGTTATTTGGGGGCAGCTAGGTGGCCTAGTGTATAGAAGGTTCATCCTAGAGTCAGGAGGACCTGAGTTCAAGTCTTAATTTAGACATTTACCATATAAAGATAGACAAGTCACTTATCCCTGTTTGCCTCAGTTTCCTCATCTGTAAAATGAGCTGGATAAGGAAATGGCAAGCCACTCCAGTATATTTACCAAGAAAACTCCAAATGGGGTAACAGAAAGTCGACCACAATTGAAACGACTCAGCAACAACAATCCTTTTTCTTAGCCCTATGCATGCATGAATTTCAGAGCCATGGACCTTAGTAGGGGAAGGTAGTGAGGTTGTGATGTTGGAAATATTCTTCATATTTTGAATTTCACAGCCTAACCAGAGCCTGGTACATGTGCTCAGTGTTGTCGCTGGAGAAAAGAATACTGGCTCCCAGTGGGAAGGCATTGCCGAAGCTGAAGTCACATGGGAAGTATTGTGATGTTAAAAATCAAGGACAGGTTTCTTTACATCAAAAACTCATTCATTCTCCCCTTCCCCTCCCCCCACTCCCAGCCAACTCGATGTTTTGGGGCCATCCTGCCATGTGCTCTTGCTGGTCCAGAGGACTCTTCCCATTGCCATCTTGCTCTGCTCTCTAAGCAGAGCTCAGCCAAGTTGGGACTCTTGGCACGGCCTCAGCGTAGAGCCCAGCCAAAGAATTCCATGCTGTGAACATCTGCAGTGTGGAATGCAGGCCTTTCTGAGGGAGATTTATTGCTTTTCCTTCCCTCCTCCTCCTTGTGGAAGGTTTCTGGGTGCTGTTACTTGTGTACGTCATGTGCCTCGGGCTTATCGGGAGGTAAGTATAAAAGCAATTAATTTCTCCCCTTTTTGGAAAGCGGAAGTTCTAACAGCACTTCAGCACCATTTGCATTGCTGATTTCTATCAAGCTCACACTTCGAGCAAAGAGAGCCCTGCTGATATAATTTGTTTTTTTAATTGCATTTTCTAGGGGAGGAAGCTGCTTCCTTCTCCTCTGATGTGAAGGACATGTACACATGGGAAAAGCCTCTTGTCTGCACTGCAGGTTAGCTAACCTCTATGGTATTAGGGAGGCAGGAACAGGTGCAGTGAGTCTGGAACAGAGTTCAGGGTTAGCTTGGGAGCATTTTTTTTAAATCTTTGCTCACATTTTCTGAACTTGAACAAACAGCAGCCTTATTTAGTCAAAGTGGGCAGATGTTGATATGCTTCTTCTTGTACCTGCCTAATATATTTGCAAAGTCTTTATGTATTTTTCTATCTACTTATTTGGTCTTTTGAGCCTACAAGTAATTGTCATTTGCATATATATTGTTAATAGCCTTTGATGGGTCACTCTTTTCTCTCCCTAGAATCACAGAACCATAAAATGTTCACTCATTCAACAAGCATTTATTGAAAGTATCTATTATATATTAGGCATTGTAATAGGCTCTAGGTACACAAAGACAAAAGCAAAAAAGGCCCCTGCCCTCAAGGAGCTTACATTCTATCAAGAAACTGAAAGATACTTTCTACTCCAACCTTTTCATTTTACAAGTGAAGAAACTGGGACCCAGAGACGAGAAATGTCTATTTTCCAGGACTGCAGTGAATGACAAGCTTGGTAAAATAGAAAGCAGCTATATATAAATGGAAATGATTACTATCATCACCATTATTACTTTGAAGTTTCTCTAAGATCACAAGTAAGCTACCAGCCTCTTTCCAGTATATTGCTCCAGGTTTTCTATCACCTTGAACAATAAGAAATCAGCTCTTTGGTTGTTGATCCTAAAATCCCTAAGATTAGCTATGCCCAATTGATTCTGTATATAGCTTATTTTTACATAGTTATTTGCATGCCAACCCCCATTAGACTATGAACTCCTTGAGGGCAGGGATTCTCTTTTGCCTTTCTTTTTGCCTCCAGCACTTAAACACAGTGCCCAGCACATAAAAGGTGCCTAATTAAATGCTAGTTGACTTAACTTTTAGGTCTGTGCTTTGTTGAAAACCAGTGATGACAACAACCTGTCACTCAGAGAAAACAGATGAAACTTTACCTGGCTCAGGGGATCCCTAATGAGAATTAGGGATCAGGAAGCAGTCCCTTCCTGATTTGAAGTGAATCTGGACTGCTTGGCTTACCCACCGTACTTCTCTGGCAGCTGTGGAGCTTTCCAGGTGAAGGGAGCTAATGACTCTGGTTCTGTTCCAACTAGAAGCATCTGTAAGAACTGGAGAGGGGCTGTCCCCAGAAGGTCATTAGCCTGGTGGCCTGTAGCCTAAGTTGAATTTCTGCCCATTTGAGGAGGAGAGGGAGGAGTATGGTGGTATAGTTCAGTGGGAAAGACTCATGGATTTGGGGTCAGAATGCCAGGCTTCAAATCCTGTCTCTGCCACTTGACAAGATGATATTAGGTAAGATGTTTAATCTCTCTGGTTCTCAGTTTCCTCATCTGTAAAAGGAGGGTTTAGACTAGATGACTTCTTGGGTCCCTTCTAGGTCTGAAACTATGATTGCATGATCCTTGCTGAACCTTGGACCCACTTCCTCATGCTGTCACACAGAGAAAAGGATGATCTCCTTGGGAGGAATGGTGGCCAGTAGTGTCACTCAACTTAAATGTAGGGAAGCATTGACATATAAAGGAAAAAGCCCTGGATTTGGAGTTAAACTTGGTTTGAATCCTGGCTGTGGCATCTGTTCAATATATGAATTTCTAATCTCCCTAGGTCTTGATTTGTTCATTTGTCAAATGATTTCATTACTTTATCTGACTCATAAACTCATTGTAAGGAGCCAATATGTGCAAAGAGGCAGTAATGTATAATGGGTGGAGAGAGCCGGCCTCATAATCCCCAAGACCCAGGTTCCATGTCTAACATATATTGGCTGTGCTATCAACCATAGTATGAAGGGTCCAAAGGCAAATATTTATGGATGAAGGGGTGGGCAGAAGGGGCAAAAGAGACAGCAAAGGCATTACCATGAAGGAAAGAGAATGCCAAGGACACATTTTGATGATTTTACTATTTTTCCTAGGTTAGAATTAGCTTTGCACATAACTTCATTAATGTTTAGAGTTATGAAGTCACTACTAAATGGTCTAGATGGTCCTACATGAGCATCCATAGCTATAGATGTTATATTCTACACATAAGCCAAGTAAGAGGCTGCCTACTTGGTGCAATTTGAGGGGACTGAAAATATTTCCTTTACCAGGCCCTCAGTCATTTAGGTTGAAGGGAAATTGGGATTCAAGAGATTAACTGGGATCCCAACAATATTAATCACTGACCCTGGATGGTACCTAAAATTCCCACTTATAGAGTCCCTATTAAAATACAAATGTGTTACTGGGAAGAGATAACACTTCAATCCCTTATCAACAATTAATATCTCAATTTGTCAGATTTTCCAAACAGTTACCTACCAATCAACAAACATTATTAATCTCCTACTATGTGTCAGACATTGTGCTAAACTCTGGGAATACAAAGAAAGGGGGGGAGGGAAGCAGTCCCTGCTGTCAAAGAGTAATGGAAGGATAATAAACAAAAACTAGCATTCATATAAGTGCTTTAAGGTTTACCAAGTGCTTTATTGCTTGTCTCATTTCAGAGGGTCCTCACAATCACCCTGTGGTGGTAGGTGCCATTATTCTCCCCATTTTACAGATAGGGAAATTGAGACACAGAGAGATAAAGAAACTTATCAAGGTCAAAAGTATCTAAGGCAGGATTTGAACTAATATCTTCCTGATTCCAGCACCCTATCCACTATGCCAGCTAGCTCTTAGATAAGTCAATTTCCAAAAGCATGCAGAAATTTAGGAAAAGTATAGGGTATTCTGGGAAGACTTATCCAAACTGATGCAAAGTGAAGAGAGCAGAACCAGAAGAAAATTATACACAGTAACAGCAATATTGTAATGATGATCAACTGTGAAAGACCCTACTCTGATCAATACAATGATCCAAGAGAATCCCAAAGGACCCATGATGAAAAATGCTGTCCACTTCCAGAGAGATAACTGATGAACTCTAAATGCAGATTGAAGCATATTCTTTACACTTTTAAAATTTTTCTTGCATTTGTGTGGATAAATGTATTTTACATGTATAATTGATACATTGCTTGCCTTCTCAATGGCTGGGGAAGGGGCAAGGGAGAGAGTTTAAAGTTTGAAATTTAAAAGATACATGTTAAAATTTAAAAAAAATTTTAAAGGAAAATAAAAATAAAGGGTATTGCTGGAGGAGGGAGAGCATGTTAAGAGAGGAAGGGTGATAAAATTTCTGGTTCCTGAATATGGAGAATGCTAAAAGGCCCTGGAAGAAATACCTCCCCTAACATCAGTTTTGCCCAAGGCTAGCCTTCCTGATGCCATAGGATATAACTGATGGGCCCAAGGACAGTATTTATGTGATGTGCTTCCTGCTTGGCATGGAAGAAGCCAACACAGACACAGCCCTGTGAGTGGCGCAGGCATCTGGCCAAAGCCCATCCAAAATCATTTGTGTGGCACCTTGCCATAGTAAGCTTGTCTCCTTAGATCATTCAGTGCACAGCTGACATATTTATTATGGAAGGCCTCTCCTGACTGTCAGCTTGAGCAGAGAGGTCAAGAACAGAGGAGGTATGCAGGTAACTGGCCTAGCCTCTCACCCAGGGGCCTGTAGGTACCCTCTTTCCCCTCCTTGACCTCTTATGGTTTCATCGGCCAGGCTAGGTCAGGCCAGGGTCCGCCCTGGGAAGGAAGCTAGATCTTTTGGCTTTGATCTGTCAGGGAAGAAAGAAATTCTGTATTCAGGACTGTCACTAAAGCATCTTTTTGCCAGCACAGAAAGCGAATAGCAGTGAAAAATAAAAGCGTGATTCAGTGGAAAGTGTTGGTCCTGGACTCAGGAGGGCTTGTTTCAGGTCTTACCTCCTTTGAAACTAACTAGTTCTCTAAACCTCAAACTCTTCATTTGTTAAAGGACAATAATAGGAATTCCCTTATCTACTTCACAAGGTCACTAAGAGGAAAGTGCTTTGTACTTTTGCAAAAACTATATATGAAAATAACATCAGAACAAATGGCAGGGCATCAGCATGTGGTTGTGTGTGAGGAATCAACCAATCATTTAACTCACTAGCATTTATTAAATATCCTACTGTACTGGTTTGTTGATGAGACAGATGACAGTCTGCCATCAAGGAGCTTACATTCTATTCCTAAGGGAAGAGCTATCTGTAGAGCAGTGGGTATTTGTCTTAGTGGGGGTTCAGGGAAGACTAGCACCTATGTTACGATGATCACCAAGCCCTCTCCAGGGCTGCTCATCCACCTTTGGTGTCCAGCTGTCATCCAGCTCTCACCTGGCACTCCGAGAAGCTGCAGCGACCCTGAGGCTAAATCAGGTAACCTGTCCATGAATTAGGGGGTTGTCTACCCCAACCATGTGAATCCTTCCCCCAGCAGAAGGGGTAGATGAGAACATTTTTTTTTCCAGTGTCCATGGAAGTGAACTTAAAACTTGGTCAGCATCAAAGACACTGAGGTGACTCACTGCACCCTGGGCTATCAGCAATTATCTGGACATCAGTCCTGCTTCTGGCCTTTGATGACTCTGGAAGAGAGAGTGAGGCTGACAAATGTATGCAACTTGGCCTCACTTCAGTCCCATTTGCCTGTGAGACAAGATGTCATCCAGTGATATCATTGGTCCCCTTCAGAAATGAAGGACTAACACTATTTGCCTCAGTGTATTGGATGTATATGTAGATACACATATGTATGCATATCCATATTTCCTCCCTCATACAATAGATTCTCCTTAAGGGTAGATACTATAATTTTTGTATATATTTGTGTGCATGTATATACATATATATATGCATATATACATAATAATTAAAAAATAAAATATTTTGTTCATCTGTAGAAAAAATTTGAGCAGACCAAATATAAAATAAGTATGTTAAGTAAAAAGAAGATCATTAATGATGATGGGCTCAGCATTTTGGGTAAAAGACAATATATACATTAATAAATACAAAATACATATGAGATAATTTTTTTTAGGGGGGGAAGATGTGTATGGTAAGGGTAGTGAGAATCAGAAAAGTCTTCATACAGAAGATAGTGCTCATACAGAGTTTTAAAAGAAATCTGATTGACCCTTGATGGGGAAAAAATAGCCTTTCAGAATTAGATTCAATGGACAGAAACTCTATCATTAATGGTTTGGGGGTTGGATTTTTTCCCCTTCTTTTTTTTGTTTTTTCATAGATAAGCCTACCCTAAATAACATTGAATGTGGCAATCATCCAAAGAATTTGGGCTAAATAGGTAGTCAAACCACTGATTCAGGTATATCCTTTGAGCAGTTAGGGGAGCTAAGGGTACAATGTATTAACAGATGGTATTTTTACTGTCCTGGTCCTTTGTATCATTATTAGTGGGGAAACTCTGAGCTACTAAGGCCAGCTTAGTCACTTATTTCTCTCATGGATAGAGGACAAAGCCCTGGACTTGGAGTCTGGATGACCTGGGTTTAAATTCCACCTCTGAACCCTAATAGCTGTGTGATGCTCCCAAATAATATCTTAACCTTTGAGCCTCAGTTTCCTCAGCTAAAAAATGGGGATAATAATAGCACCTTCCTCACAAGGTTATTTCAAAGGACAAACGAGACTAGGTATTTAAGGCACAAGTCACAACCTCTCTGAACCTGTTTCCTCAGCCATAAACAGCACCTACCTCACAGGTCTGATGTGAGATCAAAGGAGATAATGTATGGAAGGCATGTTACCAACCTTAAGGTGTTTTTTAAAAGGGAATGATGATAGCGATGACAATATGTCGGGGACATGAAAGGAAGTGAGATGCAGAATACTTGGAAGTTAAAAACTCTGCAAGATCCTTTAAGAAAATATACCCAGGATGTCAGCTTTGCCAGATTGACTGCCCCCCCCAAATTCCTTCGTAGAGTTTTGCTATTTCCACAGATTATAAAAGTGTGTGAATCCCAAGCAGCTCCAAAGGTTGCTTGATCAATGGAAAGAGATTAGAGCTTCATTCAAACCTGGCTCTGACAATAGGAGGCTATCTGACTGTGGGGAACCTCAGTTTCCTCATCTAAAAAATGAGGATAATAATATTCTCCATGCCTTACCTCAGGAGTTTGTTTCACATTTTGTAAATCTTAAAGCTTTCTTTCATAATGTACATTATTGGGGCAGCTAGGTGGCACAGTGAGTAGAGCACCGGCCTCTGAGTAGGGAGGACCCGAGTTCATTTCCAGCCTCAGACACTTAACACCCACCCCCACACACACACACACACACCCAAACCCACCCACCCACCCCCACCCCACCCCTACACACACTGGCTGTGTAACCTTGGGCAAGTTACTTAACCCCCCAAAAAAATAAAAATAAAAAAAAATAAAAAAAAATAATGTACATTATTGGAGAGGTAATATAGTAGACAAAGAACCGTGGATTTGGAGATCTGGTTTCAAATATCAGCTGTCATTTTAAAGTTTCATTTTGTTGTTATTGTTGTTTGGTTGTTTCAGTCCTGTCCAACTTTTTGTGCCCCCATTTAGAGTTTTCTTGGCAAAGTTACTAGAGTGGTTTGCCGTGATTTCCTCCTCCAGATAATATTATGTCTGAGGAAACTGAGGCAGACAGGGTTAGGTGACTTGCCCAAGGTCACAAAGCTACCATGGGTCTGAGGCAGGATTTGAACTCAGGTCTTTCTGATTGTGCTCTAGCCACTGTGCCACCTAGTCACCATCACTTACATGCCCTTGGAAAAGTACTCTCCCTGGGTCTCCTAATAATAGTAAATGACATTTATATAGTACCTACTAGAAGTATGGTATACTATGCTAAACACTTTACAAATATTTTCTTATGTGATGCTTACAACAACTCTGGGAGGTAAGTGCTATTGTTATCTGCATTTTATAGTTGAAGAAACTGAAGTTAAATGACATGTGTAGGGTCACACAGCTAGTAAGTGTCTGAGGCTGGATTTTAACTCAGCCCTTCCTGACTCCAGGTTTGGTACTCTATCCACTGTGCTACCTAGCTGCCATGAAATGAATTAGATGATCTCCCTGGTTCTTTCCACCCCTATATCACAGAATCACACAGTTGGAAAGAACTTCAAAAATAATTTGCTATATGGGATGGCTAGGTGGTGCAGTGAGCAAGAGTGCCGGCCCAGGAGTTGGGAGGACCCGGGATCGATTCTGGCCTCAGATACTTAACACCCACACAAAAAAACTGGCCACATAACCTTGGGCAAGTTACTTAACCCCAATTGCTTTTAATAAATAAATTAATAAATGAAATGAAATAATTTGCTATAACCCCCACCTGGACAGGAATTCCTTTATAACTTCCTCCAAGAACTCACTTACCTTTTGTTTGAAGACCTATGTCTGTCCTATGACCCTTTTCAGTAATTGAGTGTCGAGCCCAAGAACATAAACTCTGGAAATCCCCTCTTCAAAAAAAAAAGAACCAAAAACAAAACAAGAAAAGGATAAATTACAAAGTCTTCTGTCTGGCATTTAAAACCTTTCAAAATTGGGCTTCCATCTTTCCAGACTGATTTTCCATTAGGGACAGAGATAGCAACCAGGTCTATAACTTCATTCACATAAGGAGATAGCTACTTACTAAGTAATATACTTTTACCAATGCCAGTTGACATCTACTTTAGTCTTGGATAATTCCCTAGAGCACTGAGAAATTAAGTGACTTGTCCAAGGTCATGTAGCCAAGATGGGTCAGAAGTTGGCCTTAAACCCACATCTCCTTCACTCCAATATTTATTACTGTACCCTGCCTTGCATCAATTCCTTTATACTGCTCTTTCATGTACTTTACATTTCAGCCAAATTGATAATTCACATTCACTGTGCATACATTTTGTGTTAGAAGCAGGACCCATATTAACTGTTTGACCCTCTCTACAAGTTGCTCAATCTTTCAATAACCCAGAATACTCTGGGTGCCAGGGAAAATGCCAACCTGCGTTAGTGGAAATTTCCTATACCAATGAGATCAAGGGTTCAGTGCTACAATATATTTTGTGTTGACTTATCTTAACTTGTTGACTTAACATGTTGATTTAACAATCAACATGTTGTTATTTTCCCCAGCAGCAAGTAAGTTCCTCAAAGTCAGAGACTATTTCATTTTTGTCCTTATATTCTCAGTGCCTACCACAGTTTCTGGTACTTAATTGGTGATGAATGTATTTGTGGAATTAAGCTGAGTGAAGGACGGAGAAGTTTGTATTAAAGCTCATGCTCCTAACCTTCAAAATTTATTCCCAAGCTATTATTAAAACTGTTAAAACTGGAAAAAGAAATATGGAAATAGAGACCAGTAAATACAATAGAATGGATATACCAGCCATCCAACCAAATAGATGATTAGTGCTTGATAAACCTTTAGAAAAAATAATATTGGAAACATATTAATTATTTTTAAAAATGGACTTGGGACTGAATGCAGATGGAAGCATACTATTTGCTCTCCTTTTCTTTTGTTATTTTATTTTCTTTCTTCTTTCTTGTGGTTCTTCCCATTAGTTCTGATTCTTCCTTACATGATGACTAATGTGAAAATATATTTAATATGAATGCATAAGTAGAGCCTATATCAGATTGCATGCTGTTTGGGGGAGGGAGGAGGACAGGGAGAGGAAGAATATTTGGAGCTCAAAATCTTATGGAAATGAATGTTGAAAACTAAAAATAAATTAATTAAAAAATGGACTTAGGAAAATTGGTCACCTGTTTTCAGGAAAGGAATTAACCCAGACCTTATGCCATTTATACATTATGAATGGTGGTAGTTGTTTAGTTGTTTCAGTGATGTCCAACTCTTCATGACTCCATTTGAGGTTTTCTTGGTAAAGATATTGAAGTTGTTTGCCATTTCCTTCTCCAGTTCATTTTACAGATGAGGAAACTGAGCAAACAGGGTAAGTGACTTGCCCACAGTCACATAGCTAGTAAGTATCAGAGGCAGGATTTGAACTCATGATGAGTCTTCAGGACTCCAAGTCCAGTACACTACCTACTGCACTACCTAGCTGCCCCAAAAGAGACTTTGAGGTCATTTAATCCAACACCTTTATTTAACAGAGGAGGAGAATGAAACTCAACCCATAAAAGTGATTTAAAGTTAAGAGATTATTCAAAGGGCAGCTAAGTGGTGCAATGGCTACAGCACCTGAGCTGGAATCAGAAAGACTCATCTTCATGAGTTCATATCCTGCCTCACAAACTTATTAGCTATGTGACCCTGGGCAAGTCATTTACCCTATTTGCCTCAGTATCTTCATCTTTAAAATGAGCTAGAGGAAGAAATGGCAAACCACTCCAATATCTTTACCAAGAAAACCCCAAATGGGGTCATGAAGATTTGAACATACTGAAATAATTGAACAGCAAAAGAGGAAAAAAGGTGGAAGTACCTAGCATAAAGAGCCCCTTTTTGGTGGGGTAAGCTAGATGGTACAGCAGATAAAGCACTGGGTTTGGAATTAGGAAGACTTAATCTTCCTGAGTTCACTTACTAGCTGTGTGACCCTGGGCAAGTCACTTAACCCTGTTTGCCTCAGTTTCTGCAAAATGATCTGGAGGAGGAAATGGCAAACCACTCCAGTATCTTTGCCAAGAAAACCCTAAATGGGGCCATGAAGAATTGGACACAGCTGAAGAACAACAACAAGTTGAAAATAACACAAGTTGTAAGTAACAGAGCCAATGTCTTCCATTTCCAACACCCACTTTTAACTAATTTACTGCCCAACAGAGAAGAAGGAATGACTTGGTAACTGATGGTATATGAAGTGAGAGAGAAGGGCCAAAGAGAACCCCAAGGTTTCACTATGAGAGACAAGGTAAAAGGGGTTCCCACAAAGAAAACTAGTAGAATCAGAAGGAGGAATCTTTGAAGGAATTGTGGATGTTTAGCCTGGCAAAGAAAAGTAGGATGGGATCCCTTTCTTTAAATGTCATGTGGAAAAGGGATTTGAATTGTTCTCCTTGGTCCCAGAACTGAGAACAACAGGTAGGAGGTTCAGGGAGGCAGAGATCTGTTCCATGATGCAACAGGCTTCCTCAGGAAGTGGCTTTCAGGGTAGCAGGGAAACACTAATGACTAATTCACAACTGTTCCCCTACTCAGTATTTTTCTAATACTACGTATTTTTAGGTTCTGAGAATTTTCTAATTTGTTCTTAGTAGGAATGCCTAGGTGTCTGATAGTCTGAAACCAATATATAGGAAATAAAGATACTGCATATTTAAATTCAGTCTCATATACATTTCAAGTAGGAAAAGGAGTGGGAATGGTAGCCATCAATAATTTATTTATTTCATCTGAAAGATTTTTTAAAAAATAGTTATACAATTTAAACTTATTTGTAAGCTGGAATTGAACCTTTTTATGAAACACTCATAAGAAGATATACACAAAGAAATATATTTCTGGGGTAAGTAAATATTTACATACACAAAAGTATTTACTTTCAGATATGTGTATGTAGATTTCTTCAGTGGCACAAGAGAAGTGTAAACATTTATTCAGTGGAAATAACTGACAAGTAGTTAGGAAATAAAAATATTTATATTGTATATCTCTTTTTCTCTGTTAAATTGTTTCAACTGTAGTCCATCTACTAATTCCCAAGTTGGACTGATAGGTCAGGAAATCTGAAGTTATAAACTCAGGTCACTTTTAAATTGTGAGTAAAAGACTACTTTTTAAAAAGTAAATCCATATTAAAATTTTCTAAAAATGCTCCCCACCCCACCTTTGCCCATCAATTGAGGAATGATTGAACAAGTTAAGGCATAGGATTGTGATGAAATGCTGTTGTGCTGTAAGAAATAATAAAGGGAATGGTTTCAGAAAAACCTGAAAAGACTTATATGAACTGATGAAAAATGAGGTGAACAGAACCAGGAGAACAATGCATACAAACAGCAATATTGTAATGGTAATCAACTGTGAAAAACTTAGCAGCTCTGATCAATACAATGATCCAAGATGGTGCAGTGCATAGTGCTGGGTCTGGAGTTAGGAAAACACATCTTCCTGAATTCAAATTTGCCCTTGGACACCAGCTATGTGACCCTGGACAAGTCACTTATCCCTGTTTGCCACCATTTTCTCATCTATACAATGCTCTGGAGAAGGAAATGGCAAACTGTTCCAGTATCTTTGCCAAGAAATCCCCAATGGGATCATGAAGAGTCAGACATGACTGAAACAATTGAACAAAATAACATGATGAAAAATGCTGTCCACTTGCAGATATAGAACCAATGGAGTCTGAGTGAAGATGGAAACAGTTTTCCACCTTTTTATTTTTTTTTAACAAGGCTAATGTGGAAATATGTTTTTCATGATTTCATATGTGTAATGGGTATCATGTTTCTTGCCTTCTCAATAAGGGAGAGAGGAAGAGGGTAGAGGGAGAGACAGTGTTTGGAACTGAGAATAAAAATAAACAGGAAGGGGAAAAAAGGATAAACCACCCCTGGCCTATATAAAATTTTAAAATAAAAATGTTCCCCACCTCTGAGGAGTCTGATGGTTTCCAGAAGCAATTATCCACAGCCCATAAACAAAGGCACTGCCTTGAGGCCTGGTTGAGGCCTCACTTTAGCCTTTAGACAATTTGTGGATTTGTGTCACCACTGACTTTTCAGCTGAAACTGCTAGAATCTTTGTGAAGGCAGCTAGAGAGACAGGCTTGGGGAGACTGAGTCCAGTGTAGTTTCAACATAGACATACAACTCGAGGCAAGAGTTTTATAGTCAGGGACATAATTTTTTGTGGGTTGTGAATCATTGGTTTTCCCCACCCCCAGAAGGGAAATGTGGGTGGGAGACATAGAGGGGAAAAATAACAAAATGGAATTTATGATAAATAGCTGGATTCAATTTTAACATTAAATGTCTTGGCAGTTTGCTGGCAGATTCTATTAATGTGAATTTTCATTCACATTTCCAGTCTGGTGTGTGAAGCAGTTCTTTGTATTCATTCAGTTATGAGGATTTTACCCACCTGTCTGGAAATGCCTTACCCCCTCATTCCTGTACTCCAAAGATTCCAAACGACTTGTCTCTGCCTGTAGGGCTCTGTTAGCCCCTCCCTCCTCACCCTCCTCAGAGCCCCCCCCTCCCTGCCACCCCCCCTCCTACCTCCATTTCCCCCCCTTCCTCCCTATACAAAACAGTTGTGCAGGTGCAATCAATAGGGTTGGATAACTCACTGAATAGAGAGGTGAGTCAGAAAAAATTAAAGTGGCCCTGAGCAAAAAACACATAGGGATCCCTTGTCTGAGAAAATATTTGTCTCAGTATCAAGCAACATCCTTGCTGCTGGTGCTGTTTACCTGTTGCCTGGATTTTTACCTCTGTTTATTTGAACTCCTTAGCTTGGGAACCTGACCCCTGGTTACCCATATCCTATGTCTGTATCCCTGGTACTAAGTCTCTTCATCTCTTAGCCCATGGTTTCTGCCCAAGTTCATCTCCCATTATCCCCTTTATTTGGATTGGAATCTCCTGCCTGCCCAGGACCAACTTCTCAGATTCTCTACTGTTTATGCTTACAGCCCTGCACCCATTGGATAGTTTTCCTGGGCTGCCACACTTTTTTTTTCCAAATGATCACACAAAGATACTGGTCAATTCATTAATACTCATCGATCCCCTATCATACAGTGTTAGACCTAAGTAGGAAATAATTCCCTCTCAAGTCTTTCCTTCATATTCCTATCTCAATGTGTTGACATTAAACTTTTCGTTTATGGGCTGTTTCCCCATAATTAGTACTTGTCACCCCATATGAACAAAACAAAAAAGTCTTATCTAACTATACAGAAAAGTTTTGAGTTTGATAAGACCCCCCCCCATAAGGGTATGGTTTGAATTTTAGTAAATAGCAATGAAGTAGTATAGTATGGGCTGAAAGGATTCATGTTTAAAGCAAAAGCGTTGGCTCTGTTGGAAATATTAATATTATGAGGACCAGATAGGCCCTGGACTGCCCCTGGACTCACAGAATTTCATCTTGAGAACCACTGCCTTAGAGGCACTGCTACTACAAATCATGCTGCTGTAGTGGCTAGAGTAGGAGAGGGGGAGGGATTCCATTCAGAACTGGGATTAGGCCAAACTCTGAAGGAGAGAAATAGTCTTCTGTAATTTCTCCCTTTCCCATTTATTACTCTAAATCGGCTCCCTCCTCTAACCAGCTGGGTACTTTACCTTGGCTCCCTAGTATCTGGAACAAAATACATCTGATAAACCATAAGCACCATAGTATGAATTATTCGGAGGTGTTCTCCAGGGACATTTTTAGTCCAGTTCCAACAAGTCTCTTCTTCCTTCTAAAAGTTGAATACCCACCCCTGTAACCCTGGGCTCTCAATGTTGAGTCCAGACCTTGTCCTGGTCTCAGGCCTACCCAATAGGGCATTGGGAGCTGGTCCTCTGCCCTCCATCCTAAGAGAGCCAATTTACACTGATAGCAATCCTTGCCCCAGCCCCAATTTATGTCTCAAATTTTGTCAGTTGATCTGCCTCTACCTGTATTCTTGTGTGTCTAGGGAGACCCACAACTCAAGCTTGAAGCCAATAGTGTAGGCTCCACCTTGTCCCTAAGACAAGATCTAATGGCCCCTGACTCAGGTAGGTCACAGGGGTGGCAGGCCATGAGAATGGGGGAAGGCTGGTAGTGGCATAGAGTCATTCCATCAAGCCCATCTCCTTTAGGAACTTTACCTCTCCCTTTCAGACGCCCATCTGGGACTAGCTGCAATAGGAATCCACCTTTAATGGGGCCAGGTACACACAACTCTCCAGCTACCCAAAAAGAGACAAAGGATATTGTCCATCTGGAGCATCTAATTTATGTGACTGCAAAAAGGAAGTCTTCAGAGGGTTCCTCCAGTGGATGGAACTTCACCGTGAAGATCTTTTCTTCATGGGCACAAGCAGACCACACCCTCAGTAGCCAGGCAGGGATAGCCTCATCAGGTTGCTGTTTCTACTTCTCCTGCAGGGTGCCCCGTCCCTTGGTGGTGAAAGTCTGCCCACCCTCTTGCTCTCTCAGGGGAAGAAAAGCTCATACCTGGCATGGAAAGAGAGAGACAGAGACAGAAAGATAGAGAGAAATGGAGAGACAGAGATAGAGAGACAGAAAGACAGAGACAGACAGATACACAGAGAAAGAGACAGAGAGAGACAAAAAGAGAGACAAATAGGATATAATAATAAATAAATAACATTCAGGACTTTCTTACCATCAGTTCCCAAGGTTCCACTCTCAGGCTCATGTCTTATAGCTCTAATCCAAGCAGAATTTCTGGGTGGGTTTCTAAGGCCTATTGCCGCCCCCATTCCATCAGTTTCACCTCAGCTCCAACAACTGTCCTGCCTTCATTCCACATTCCTTAAAAATAGAGTGCTATCTTTAATTAATTGTTCAATGTGTTGGGTCTATTTACACAAAGTTTTTTTTATGCTAGAAATTGAGATACTGCATGATGGTTAACAATAACCAGGAAATGGCAGCTTGGATTTCTTTACCCACCCTGATTCCTCCAGCACCCACTAAGCTAATCACTCCCCATCTCTGTTCCATTGAGAGGACTCTCCATCTAGCACCAGAAGGGTCCTTGTCACCAGGTGCCACGGCACTGTAGCTAGTCCCACAATTACCCATCTTCCATATTTGTATTGCCCTCCTCACTTCAGCCATAATGTAAAACATGATACTGGATCATTCCCACTACTGATTATACCAAACATTGTAGGCTGGGTCTGACTTAGTTTAAGTCTGATATTGGAATATAATGAGACATACATGGGTAATTCAATCATTAATAACTTAGCTATATCACGAAAAGGAAACTCAAGAAGGATATATGACCCTCTTGGCTGTGGACAAAGACATGTGGCCCCCTCATCTCCACATATAAAGACTTGTCAGCAAGGCAATGAGTGATGACTTAAGACCTTGGGACATCTGTCTCCAAATGAATATGTTACAATTCTATGTGAACAGGCCTTTTTATGCCCTTAACAACAACAAATAGCATTTAAAGTTCGCAAACAGCTTCACAAATGTGAGCTCATTTTGCTTCCACAATAACATTGAGAGGTAAGTACTTTGTTTATTCTCATTTTACAGGTGAGGAAATTGAGGCAGAGAAAGGTTAGATAACTTGGCCAGGGTCTCATAGTTATTAAGCACCTGAGGCTGGATTTGAACTCAGGTCTAGCACCCTATCCCCTGCCCCACCTAGTTACTTCTTAGGTGATCAGAAAGTCTTGGTGATGAAGCTTGAAGCCACTATGAAGCTGAGACCAAAGTTGAGTCATAGCCCCATAGACCAATCAAGTCTCGGTGGACAGTTTCCCTGACTTTTAGGGAAAATCTAACCTATATGGGGGTGAAGGGTAGTGTAGGGACCTTGGCAGACATTGATTCTATCACATGCAAATATCCTTTTTTTCTGATCTTTATTTAAGGAAATGCTCATGTTAATAGATTTTTGTTAAGTAAAAATTAATACCCCCCAAAAAAAAAAACAAAGAGAAAAACTAACATGTAAGACACGTTGTCTGCTATTAGATTTTTCCTGAACATCTTTTCTGTGAATCTATGAGGGATAAATTGACACCTCAACACTTTATTCAATTACAAAAAGCAATCATTTAGGCGGAGTCAAGATGGCAGAGTAGAAGTAGGACTTCCCCGCTGCTCTGGCTTCCACCTTCCCCAATCCATGTAAAAGGGGACTCTAAACAAACTTTGGAGCTATAGAACCTACAGAATGACACAGAGAAGCTAACCTCCCGCTGAGGACAGCCCGGCAGGCCCACAGGAATCAGCTAGCACAGCACTCTAGGAGCCAAGCCCAGCCCCAAGGGGAGGCTCTGACCCCAGGGCAGGACTGACCAGCCGTGTCAGGAGGGACTCCGGATCAGCAGCAGCTGTGGCTCTTTCCAGATTTATCAACACATAGATGCAAAGGACAAAGTGAGAGGTCAATGCAGTCTGGACTTTGGGACCCAGTAAGTGGGAGTGCGTGGCTTTTGCCCCCGGGGCAAGAAGCTGCTGAGACCCCGGCACAGCCAGTCAGCGCCACGTGGAAGCCTCAGCTCCTGGCCTGCAGAGTGTAGGGGGACCAAGCACCAGTCTGAGGGGTAATCCCTCTTGCTCTAACCTGCTTGGATCTGGAATGCAGGTTGGGATTAAAACCAAGAGTCACCTACCCAGCAAAACTGAGTATCATGTTTTAGGGGAAAATAAGGTCATTCAGTGGAATAGAAGACTTTCAAGCATTCTTGCTGAAAAAACCAGAGTTGAATAGAAAATTTGACATTCAGATACAAGAAGCAAGAGAAGTATGAGAAGGTAAACAGGGAAAAGAAATAATAAGGAACTTATCAAAGTTGAACTATTAACATTCCTACATGGAAAAAACAATAATTGTAATTTATGAAACTTTTCTTAGTAGTTGAAGGGAATAGAAATATATATATATATATATATATATATATGTGTGTGTGTGTGTGTGTGTGTGTGTGTGTCTATATATGAGGGTATATGGACATATGAATACATATGTGAATGTGTGTATATATGTTTACATAGAGGGCACAGGACCAATTTAACAGGAAGGGATGATACTTAAAAGGTGAAATTAAGAGGTGAGAGAGGAATATAATGAGAAGAGATGGGGAGAGACAGAATGGGGTAAATTATCTCATATAGAAGAGGCAAGGGAAAATGGTTACAATGGAGGGGTAGAATAGGAAGGCAAAAGGGAATGGGTCAACCTTATTCCCATTGAATTTGGCTTGAGGAGGGAATGAAATACACACTAAATAGGGTATCTCACCCTACAGGAGAGTAGGAGGGAAGGGGATGAGAGGGGGGATGATGGAAGGGAGGGCAGGCTTGGGGGTAGGGAAGTTGGAAGCACCCACTTTTGAAAAGGAACAGGATCAAAATAGAGAACAGAACAAGTGGGAGGTGGGATAGGAGGGAGGGAAATATAGTCAGCCTTTTACAATATATCTACTATGTTATTGTTTTGCATTAGCCACACATGTACAATCTATACTGAACTGCTTATCTTATTAGTGTGGGTGACAAGGAAGGAAGGGAATGAATCTGGAATTCAAAGTTTTAAAATCAAATATTCAAATATGTGTGTATGTATATATATATATATATATATATATACTTTTATTAATACTATTTTACATATAATTGGGAAACAAGATATACAGGCACTGGGGCATAGAGATCCACTGGAAAAATCATAAGGGGTATGGGAGAAAATATGGAAGAGAGCAGATTGGAGGAGGGGATATCCTGTGGGACTGCTATTTTGGGGTGGTGGGTAGGGGAAAAACGAGGAGAAAATTTGTAACTCAAAATCTGGTGGAAATCAATGATGTAAATCAGAAGTTAATAAAGCATTTGGAAAAAAAAGAAGAAAAAAAAGCAATCATTTAATCTATTTGCATAAGTATTAAAAAGAGGATAAGGACTCAGTCCTAGGACCAATTTGGTCTGAACTCTAAGGAAGAATAGAAGAAAGGAAAAAGAAGAAGATAAAAACAGCAACAACAATATTAGTTCATCATTATGTCTGAGATTACAAAATTTCAAAATATAAAAAATCCTCACAATTTTCTCACAATTCTCTCATTTTACTCTAAGAAAGCTAAGGCCTGAACATGAGGTGACTTGTCCACTTGTTGAGTTGTTTTAGCTGCGTTGGACTCTTGGTCCATTTGGGGTTTTCCTTGGCAAAAACTCTGGAGAGTTTTGCCATTTCCTTTTCCAGCTCATTTTACAGATGAGGAAGCTGGGGCCCACAGTCACACAGCTAGTAAGTGTCTGAGGTCAGATGTAAACTTACAAAGATGAATCTTCCTGACTCTAGACCCAGCACTCTATCCACTGTACCACCTACTTTCCCACAGTCATGTCCATAGTGAGAGGCAGAAATGTATTTGATTGGGGCAGCCAGGTAGCACAGTAAGAGCACTGGCCCCAGAGTCGGGATGACCTGGGATCAAATCCGGGCTCAGACACTTAGCACCCACCCAGAAACACCTGGCTGTGTAACCTTGAGCAAGTTATTTAACCCCAATTGCTTTTTAAAAAATAAAGAAAGAAATGTATTTGATCCCAAGCTTTCTGCTTCCAAATTTACTTTTCCAAGGTCACAAAAGAAATGAAAAAAAAATTAGAGCTAAAATTAAATAACATCTTACAAAACTCTTTATGTGTCATGTGTCTTTTGCTTCTCACTTCAACATTGTGAAATTATATCAGGCAATTATTCGTTATCCTCATTTGTCAGCTCAGGAAATTGAGTCTTAGAAAAATTAAGTGACTTATCCAAGATCACATAGCTAGGAAGTAACCCAGCCCAGACTCAAGATATTCTGAAGGACTCAACCCCTACATGTCACCATTTCCCATAACGTCCTTCCTATGACATTCAGGTCCCACTCATGGAGATACCTATGTATTCCATAAGGATGATTCCTCTGAGTTCATGGTCATTGACTGCACAAAAGAAGAACATCTGGGCAGTCAGCATGTGGCAGGCTTCACCATCACCAATCAAGTGCTGTTTGCCCAAACACAGGCTAACAGTGTGGAAGCTGCCATGCTCACCAGTTGTTTCCAAATGTGCTTTGCTTTAGAAGAGAAGGAAAGGCATTGGCATCTAGCAACATGTCATTTAAAACTGCTCTGGGCCTTGGGGAGAAAAATTATGTTGTTTTTTTTTTAACTAAAGATTGTGAAAATAAGTGAGGATAAGGTGGGAATTTTTTTTAATGCCCTGTACTCTGCATAGACACATTCTATGTGAATCCAAGAGTTACTATGGTATTTCCAATTATTTAGAATTCGCGTCTTTGATATTACTTAGTGTGAATGCACATATGTGTAGAACCAACAGGAATAAAAGCAGCTTCTCCCTGAAGGGATGACCTCTCAGCAGGAGACAGACTTGAAAAAGGAAATCATCCAATCACACTCCTGCAAAGTCTGTCTGAGAAACTCATCTTCCAATAGGATATGCAGAAATTATCCCTGGCACATTGACATTGTAGACACACACACAAACACATGCGTGTTTTCCTTTGTATTCAGAGCTGCTACAGCAGCTGCTGCCAGGGTCATTTCCTGGGCTCGATTCTGATCTCTCTGTAGAAGAGATCTTGCTCTCTCGAATTTTTGCTGCATCATCTACATTAGGATTGTTCTTAGTGTCTCTGCAGATGCAATATACCAACCACAGTCAGGCAATCTCTTTTCTCTCTTCCTCCTTCTTTCCTCCCCTCAACACACCCACCTTTCAGTAGGCAGAGATGCTGACACCTTGTGAATGAAATCCCCTTATGACATTTCTCAAGGTACTATTAAAGAAAGCTATTGACTCTAAAAGTAGAAGAATTGGGAAGGAATAAAGGAAGGGAGGGATGGAGGGAAGGAGGAAGGAAAAGAAGGAAGGGAGGAAGTGAATAAGAAAGAAAGGGAGTGAGTGAAACAAGGAAGGGAGGAAGGAAAGGGAGGGAGGAATGAAAGAAGGAAGGAGAAAGGGAGGAAGGGAAGAAGGGAAGGAGAGAGAAAAGAGAGAAAAGGAAGGAAAGAAGAAAGGAAAGGAGTGATGGAAGGAGAAAAGAAGGGAGGGAGGGAAGGAAGGAAAGAGGGAGGGAGAGAAGAAAGAAAAGGAGGGAGAAAGGAAGGAAGGGAAAGAAAGAAAGAAAGAAAAAGATTCTTTCTACCAAAATGTTCAAAAGAGAAAAGAGAAATGTCACACACATGAAAAGAATAAAGAAGACATATTTGTGTTTGTGTTGGCCTATGTATTTAGGACAATCTGCATCTAGAAGTGTGTGGGGGGGGAGAACATCCTATACCTAGAGCTTGATGAAAATCTAGAGATGGATGGGCTCTGACTCCAGTATCAAAGGGTTTCCTGCTTATTGGCTGCCTAATGGATTCCTCACATTTGAGACACCTGAGTCGAGGTTCGATGGCCCTTTTCCTTGCCATAGCTAACCCTTCTACTCTTGCACTGATCTCATCCACTCTTGTCCTGTGCAGAGATGCTGTGAATGAAATCCCCCTATGACATTTTTCAAAGTACTACAAAAGAAAGCTATTGACTCTAAAAGTATAAGAATTAAAAAGGAAGGAAGGAAGGGAGGGAGGAAAGAAGGAAGGGATGAGGCAGGAAGAGGTAGAGGGAAGGAAAAAGGGGAGGAAGAAAGGAAGGGAAGGAGAGGGAGGAATGAAAAAAAGAAAGGAGGGAAGGAGAGGGAAGAAGGAAAGAGAGGGAGGATGTGAAGGAAGGGGGGAGGGAGGGAGGAAGGGAGGGAGGGAGAGAGGGAAGGAAGGATCTCAGTCATCCTCCTCTCTAATCGTCAACTTCTATTTATCTATGCACAAATACCCAAAGAATAGCAAGGTGCCTAACCTGTATAGCAAGAACCTTAATGAACACTTGATTGATTGATATCTACTATGCCTTCAAACATGCCAATCTACTCTAGCCATTACAAAAAATCACTATATAATCTTCTTAAGTTATCATTCCACATCTACTTCCTTTCTTAGTCAAATTCCTAAATAAGTTTTCTCTACTTCTCTCCTCTCACTCCCTC
Organism: Petaurus breviceps papuanus; assembly: GCF_028583685.1. NCBI lineage: Eukaryota > Metazoa > Chordata > Mammalia > Diprotodontia > Petauridae > Petaurus > Petaurus breviceps. The sequence goes on from NW_027187315.1 coordinate 2,042,786, forward strand.
CTTACTTCTTTGAAGTTAGACTTCCAACTTCATCACTCAACTGAAACTGCTTTCTCCCTTTTAAATGCTAAATCTGATGGTTTTTAGCTCTCATCCTCCTTGACTTATTTCCATTTGTCTCTATTGACCTCCCTTTGCTCCTAGATCCTCTCCTCCCTGGATTTTTATGACCCAACTCTTCCGTAGTTCCCCTTCTACCTCTCTAACTAGTCTTTCTCAGACTTCTTTGCTGACCCATCATTAGTAAAATGACACCAAACTAAGTATCCCTCAAAACCTTGTTCTGGGCTCTTTTCACTTAGGATTATAGAAGCATAGATTTAGATCTGGAATGGACCTTAGAGTCTATCAGTTCCAATTTCCTCATTTTACAGATGAGGAAACTGAGTCACCTAGAGAACTGTTGCAGTTAACTTGTGCAGCATCACACAGATAGAAGATGTCTATGACAAGATCTGGAGCCATCATCCTGACTTCAAACCCAGTGCTCCATCCATACTGGATTCTTCCCTCTCTACAATCCTTCTCTTGATGATCTCATCAGCTCCCATGGGCATAACACCTCTATGCCAATGAATCCTGGACCTATATATGCAGCCCCTTTCTTCTCCCTGATCTTCAGTCTGGCATCATCAGCTGCTTATTGGACAGTTCAAACAGAATAATTTGTACACCACCTCAAACAATATCCCAAACAGAACTTAGATTTCCCCCCAAAATCCACCCTTCTCCCAACCTTCCCTATTTCTGTCAAAACCCCAACAGTTATTCCAGTCTTCCAGATTTGTTTATTCTCCTCCAGTTATCCTCTAATCCCCATTCTCCTTCACCAGACATTTAATTAGCTGCCAGACCATGCTATTCCGACCTCCATAGTATCTCTTAAATCTGATCCCTTCTATCTCCTTACAGAGATATCACTTTACTTCAGGCCTCATCACCTCTCACTATTGCAATAATCTCCTAATTGGTCTTCCTGCCCCAATCTCTCCTGTCTGGAGTCTATCCTCCACAAGGCTGCTAAATGGATTTACCTATACTGCAAACCTGACTGTGTCACTCCCCCACTCAGTGAACTACAATGGCTCCCTATTGTCTCTTGGACAAAATATAAATTCCTGTTTAGTCTTTAAAGCCCTTTGCAGCCTGACCCAAATTTATCATTCCATTCTCATTGCATGTTACTCCTTCTCCTGCCTTCTACAATACAACAAAATTGGACTTCTTGCTTTTCTTCACATAGAGCACTTCATCTCTTATCTCCATACCTCTGTGAGTAGTTAGATGGCACAATGGCTAGCATGCCAGGACCTGGAGTCAGGAGGACCCGAATTCAACTCTGGTGTCAGACACTTACTAACTGTGTGACCCTGGGCAAGTCACTTAACCTCTGTCTGCTCCAATTTCCTCATCAGTAAAATGGGGATAATAATAGCGCTATATCCTAGGATTGTTGTAAGAATCAAATGACATGATGTTTGTAAAATGCTTAGCAGAGTTCCTAAAACATAGTAAAGCACTGTATGAATATTAATTATTATTATTACAATTGTTATATTGGCTAATTCCCATGTCTGGTCCTCTCCTGCATCTCACAGAATCCCTTTCTTCAAAATTCAGGTCAAGAACTCCCTTCTACATGAAGTGTTTCCTGATCTATCCACCTACAAATGCCCCCTTCCCAAACCATCTTGTATTTAACTACTTGATATTTATTTGTATATAGATTATTCCTTTGCATTTATCCTGTTTATACTTATGTCTGTCCTTCATGTCTCTCCAGTTAGAAAATAATTTCCTTAAAAATAGGAATTATCTAATTTTTGTATTTACATCCATAGACATTAGTGTCATGCCTGGCACATAGTAGGAGCTTGATAAAATACTAGTTGATTTATTGATTGATTGCTATGTTTACTAATTTCTACAAAGGCGTTTTCTTTCTTTCCTTTTATTTTCCCTTGAAGCTGGACCATTAAGAAGCATCATCCTACAGGACGCACACAATGTTGTGTGTGTGTGCATTAAGTGGCATTCCAGCTGTACTCCTTCCTGCACCAATGGCCACTGTTGCCTTAGAGTCAAGATAAGACTAAAGCGATGCTATGTAGATTGAAAGAGGAAAAGAATGTTAAGAGAGCATCTGAGAACAGAATGATCTAAGAGATGAGAGGATTGATCCCTCAGATATCTCACCAAGTGGAATTCCTTAGGCAAGTCAATTGATCTCTTTGTGTCACAGTTTCTCCATCTGTCAAATATAGACAATATAGCCTGATACGTCATAACTACCTTACAGGGTTGCTCTTAGAATCAAATGAGATGTCTACAAAAGTGACTTGAAGAGGATCTATAAATTTTAAATGAAAATAGAAAGCAGAAATTGTGGCACAATTGAACTGGTCTTAGGATACTTGGTTCAGACTCTCTACTCTGAAACTTACTTGTTGTGTGCCCCTAGACAAAGCTCCTAACCTTTGAGCTTCAGTTTTCTCAATTATAAAATGGAGATAATATTTTAACTACCCACTTCACAGGATTGTGAGCAAAGAACTTCCTAAACCTGAAGATATTATGAAATGTGACTTATCAAAGAAAAATATTAATACTTTCCTCCCTGGCTTAAGCACAAATCTGCCAGAAATAATTTTTTTTTCCTAATCAATTTAGCATTATTCTCTATCCAAGAATTTTTAGCATCAAGAGAGAAATGTGCAAACTGGCATAGACCCTCCACACCCTAGGACATTTCTCAATCCCATGATTACTTAAAATAACATTAATAGGAATTTTGAACAAGGAAAAGATCACAAAATGTTAAAAGACAGTCTGGGGTTAACCTTCTAGAAAAATTCTCTTAAATTTATATTAACATTTCTCAGATTATTCCTTCCTTGACCATTCCCCTGAAGGATTGAGATGGCTTCCTTCTTGTGATCAATATCCTTATTTCTGATTGGCAGAGGGCACTGCCCCTGGGTTGGTCAAAGTACCAATTGCTTCAGGGGTTGGGGAAGGCAATGATCTTAACAGCACAATAGATACTTATCTTATTCTGTTTGCTTACCATCCTTAATCCATTTTTTTTTCCTGTGGACTTAGTTTTTTTGCTCTTAACCTTTCATACACTTTCCTAGGAAGAAAAGTGGTAAAGTTTGAGGGTGGAGAAATATCATTATCTTAACATTTTTTGTTGAATTACAAGGTTATAGTTTACTATAGTTCACAAGCCTATTATTAGTATGTAAGGTATAATCATTAACAATAATTATATAAGAGGGTGCTTAGTTTTGGGGAAACTTTTTAACTGATCATCACTGCTGGATATTTGGTCTATTTGATTGAGTGTAAATGCTATCATCTGTAGTTAGGAGATTTGAAAATAGGTACCTTGTTTCAGAATGCAGATTCTTGAGGAAGGATACCAACACTTAGAACTAGTGATGTCTAGGTGTTCTATTTAATTGACATGGCTCTGGGATCCTGGTGGTTAAGGAGAAACACTGGACTGGTGATTGTGTCTGATGAAAGGCATGTGAGATTTGTGACTGGGTTCCACTTTAGCAGGATCAGTAAAACTACAGAGGCAGTTATCCTTTCCTTAATTACCTTGAAGGATTTGTCTAGAATCATAGGAACAAACAAATGAAAAAAGCATTTATAAGTGCTTTTTATGTGCCTAAAACTGCTAAATTCAAGATACAAATAGAAAAATTGAGACAGTCATTGCTTACAAGGGACTCATGCTTTGAATCAGGGAAGACAATGAACAAAAGAAACTGTTCAGTGATGGGATAGATGGCAAGGTCCAGAGATCCTTGTTTGAATGATTAAGCCCAGAGGAAAAAGATTCCTAAAGCCTTGGAGTGGCAGGTACAGAGAGTTTGGAATGTCTTTCCTTTGGCAATCTAGGGGGAAGAGAAGCTAATGGCAGAACCCATTCTGAGGAAGGCCATGTAGCATAAATTAGAACTCCTTTGGCAACATTCCAGGGCATTGTTGCAATTTGTGTGGAATCAAAGGCCATGGAATATGTTATCAATGGAGACAGCTGAAAAGAGTCACTGGATCAATTCCAGGGTCCATACCTGACCTATATTTTTGGTGCAAGGATCTGAAACACTTGACCTATTGGTGCTGGGAGCATCATTTCCAAAGTGAGGTTTGGACAGTACCTCACCCAGGACCAGAGGGTAAAGTTGAATCTTTCACTCTCCCTCATTCCTCTGTATTAATCAGAGCCTGAGTCCACAATCATTGTAGAAAGGAAGTTGACAATGTCCATGATAAGGGTCAAGGATGGGGGAGAATAAATAGTTCCATAGCTTCGAATCCTGACTCAAGTCAACAGTTTATGGAGATTGTACCCCTAAAATGTAATAAGATGTGACCCCAAAAATTTCATTACAAGGAATGGATGTGAATTTTTTTTATCAATAACATCCAGAAGCAATTTGTCAAGGACTAAAAACATTAGGAGGCCAATAGGTGGCTCAGTGGATAGAGCACTGGACCTGGAGTTAAGGAGACCTGAATTCAAATTTGACCACAGAGGCTCACTAGCTGTGTGATCTTGGGAAGTCACTTAACATCTTCTGCCTTAATCCACTGGAGAAGGAAATGACAAACCACTCCAACATCTTTGTCAAGAGAACCCCACAGACAGTGTGGCCCATGGGGTCATAAAAAGTTGGACATATTGTCTTCCTGGGGCATGTGTTCAAGACATAACAGAGAAACTCCTCAAATTTATCAGAATGGTTGGAAACTACCTACTTCTAGTAATTCCCACCTGACTGACATGACTGAACAACAACAACAATAAAATCACATCAAGGATAATATCTTAGAGGATAGGCCTGGTAAAGATGGGATAAAGAACAGTACTAAGCAGCACCACAAAAATGATCAAGTTGAAGCTGAAAAAGAGTGTTTCTTTGCAAAAGAAGTTGGCAGTCAAGGAAAGGCCCTGTAGGATTACTCTTAGTTTAGTAAGGTATTATTCTTGATTTTTTGCCTCTTGGAATATTGTATTCCAAGATCTCTTCTCATTCTTGCCATAGCTGACAAGTCCTGTGTGATCCTTACTGTGGTTTCTTATTATTTGAACTATTTCTTTCTGTCTGCTCACAGCATTTCTTGGATGAGGGTCATGATTTTCAGGTAGTCCAGAGACTCTTAGATTATGTCTCCTTGACTTTTTTTTCTAGGTAAGTTGTTTTTGAAACTATATAGATTCAGTTTATTCTTTTTTTTTAATCTCTTGTTTTAATATTTCTTTTTGTCCGATAGAGTCATTTTCAATTTGATCTTTTCTACTTTTCAGAGAGCTTATTTCTTGAGCAAGATTGACCATTTTCTATGCTATATAAAACCAAGGCAGGCAGAGGTTAAGTAACTTACCCATTATCACACAGCTAGTAAGTACCATAGGTTGGATATGAACTAAGGACTTTCTGACTCTAAGCCTAAGACTCTATCCACTTCTCTCAATCTATAGTATTTTTTCATTTTTCTGTTTGCTCATATGTTCCATCTCAGTTTCTGGATCGGGACTTTGTAATGACATTGAACTTTGTTCCCTCCCATATGCTTATTCTGGGGTACAGTAGCTAAGAGTAGGCCCCTTCCTTTGCTGGAGTTCCTGGGTTTGGGCTTAATCTGGCTGCTTGATTTTGGTTTGGATGCAGCTCTTTATCTCTTTCTCTTTTCATAGTCCCAAACCTGGAGTTAGTGCCATCCCTTGCTCTGACCGTGATGGCCTTCCACCAGATATTATTAATTGTAATTTTATTAGATCTCCCATAAGACTTTTTCTCCCAGGCAATGGTCTGGCCCTGCCTCCTGCTTCTTTAGTCTTCTACTGGACACTTTTTCTGGCCTATCTTACTGTGATTCAGATGGGCTGTCTGGGTATTAGAGTGTATTACAGTGCTCATCTGACCCTATCCCCCACTATGGTTGGGAAAAATCTTCTCTAGATACTTCATTGCCTGGCTCCTGCTCTAGAATTTAGTCTGGATCCATCTCCTGCTATGGTTCAGGGGAGGGCTGCCCACCATGTTGCCTGGGTGTGCAAGCTCCCTAGGTCCTTTCCTGGGTATTAATCTGATCTTATCTCCTGTGGCTCTGTTGTTCTATACCTTCTACCTAACCTGGCTTATTTTCACTCAGAGCTCAGGTTTCTGGTGTCCTTCTTATATGGTCCATTTTGCAACTGAGGAAACTGAGTCAGAAAGTGGTTAAGTGACTTGACCAAAGTTATATATCTAGTAAGTCTCTGAAGCTGGATTTGAACTCAGTTCCTCCTGATTTCAGGTACCAAGCTCTAGTCAATGTGCCATCTAGCTGCCTATACTTTTAATTCCAAGTGAGAATTCCTGAATTTGAATCCTGATTTTACCTTTTATTGGTCAAGTGATCTTGGTCAAGTCATTCACCTTCTATGAGCCATACTATTCTTATCTAAGCATGGATAGTCACAGTAACATCACTTACCTCACAAAGTGGCAGTGAGGTTCTAGGGAGATGAGGTATGCATCTGTAAAATGTGAAGTATCATTACTATCAGAGAAGAAGAGAGAAATGGAAAAAAGTATGCATACTGAATGATCTAATTGAGATAGTCACATTCAGGAAAAATAAAACAGTGAATGGGCCAAAACTTCTAGCTCAATTTGAAAGATAATCTGAGGCTGAACCAGGTTGGTTAGAAAACACTTCTGATAAGTTCCCTTGGGAAAAAAGAATTGATACATTTAAAAAATGAAAGGTTAAGGAGGACAGTGGGTGTTAGGAAGAGTGGAGGATTAGAGACTGGGCATATAGCATGGATTCTCTGCCCTGGTTGTCACGCTTTGGCTGCTTCACAAAGTTGTTGTGTGTCCTTTTCCCTATGTCTCTGCAGGATGGGTGCTTGAACACCAGGGGTACTTGTGTGTTTAGGGCCCACATAGCAGTGGAAACAGAAAGCATGGTGGCCAGAGGAGATACAAATAGATGTGACACCACAGATGACAGACAGACAAAGACAAAGATATCATTCACTTCATTAAATGCAGCCCATTCAACACAGAAAGGAAGCAAAATTGGGAGACATGCAGACAGATGTAGAGAGACACAGGAAGAGAGTACAAGGGATACAGAGGGAGACCCAGAAAAAGACACACAAAGACACAAATACTATACAATGAATTAGAGATGCATAGAGATATTGAAACACTGAAAGGACAGGAGAGAAAATACAGGAGACACAGAGACAGAGAGAGACAGAGACAGAGACAGAGGGACACAGAAACTGAAATACACAAAAGTAAAGAAACAGAGGGAAAATAGAAACACAAAGAGACATAGAGAGGAGATACCAACATCCTGAAAGAAATAAAATGATGTAAGAAAAAAGTGAAATGTGCCTCCTTTGAAATCAATGACCCTAAATCCCCCTTTTAAATCAGAGTTTTGCCATACACATTCTTCTTTAAAATATGCTATTCTCTCTTCCCACTGGACCCCAGATGCTATAGCATTTTCCTCCCAGCCAGGGAGGCTGGAAAAAACAGCTGTCTCACCAGAAGACCCTGCATGTACACAGAGAAAAGTGCTTCCTGAGAGGGCTCCTGGGGAAGCTTTGGCACAGGCGAGGTATCATTGGCCCAGGCACAGCAGGAAGATGAGCTGCTATGTTCCATTACATGCCTACTCTAGGCTCCTTCAAACAGTGGCATCTCATTTCCTTTCTCTAGCTTCTGATTCGGCTGATCCAGCCTGGCTCTCACCCATTTTGCTCCCTCTGAAAATTGTCATGAATATATTGAATGACATCCTACAGATGTGACTGCTTTAAAAAAAGGGGGGGGGTTATTTATGTATTTTTCTCTTCCTTCCTTCTTTCCTTCTTTCTTTTTCTTTCTCTCTTTCATCCTGCTTTCTTTCTTCTTTCCTTTTTTCCTCCTTTCCTTTTTGTTCTGCCTTTCTTTCTCTTTCTTTTTCTTCCTTCCTCTCTTTCTTTCTTTTTCTTCCTTCCTCCCTCCCTCCCTTCCTTCCTTCCTTCCTTCCTTCCTTCCTTCCTTCCTTCCTTCCTTCCTTCCTTCCTTCCTTTCTTTCTTTTTTCTCTCTCTTTCTCTCTCCCTTTCTCTCTCTCTTTCTTTCTCTCATTCTCTTTCTTTCTTTCTTTCTTTCTTTCTTTCTTTCTTTCTTTCTTTCT
>NW_027187315.1:2050998-2052054 GCF_028583685.1 Petaurus breviceps papuanus
TCTTTCTTTCTTTCTTTCTTTCTTTCTTTCTTTCTTTCTTTCTTTCTCTCTTTCTTATCACAACTTATTGAGTCTCCCAGCTTCCCTTCTGTCTGCTAAGAGGTAAGAGGTACACTTTACCATGAATGTTCTGATGTCATGACTGCTCAGAGTTTTGAAATTATTCAGAATTGCTATTCTGTACATTATTGTAAGAACTCTAGAAATGTCTTTCCTGGTCCTGCTTAATTCATTCTGTTATCATTTAATAAAAATCCTTTAAAGTTTTTCAGTATCCTTTGTAGTTGTCATTTTTAATGATTTTTGTTGCATTCATACAATTCATAATTTGTTCAGTTATATCTCTACTCAGAGGTGTAATATAATACCAAGCAAAGGCAACTTCCCAAGGTTCAGAATACCAGCATAGGTGCTCTCCATTTTATTCAGTGACCAACCAAGAACAGAGAAGATCAAAACATGACATCATTCCAAATACAGCATTTACTAAATGTGATTAAATAATTTCCAAGGACTACCCCACCCCAGGACCTTCCAATCATTCAATCAATTACAAAGTCCCTGTTCTAAATACTACTCCACCCCTAGGCTATACCTTCATTTGGTCCACCACAAAACCCCTCTTCTCAAATGGACATTAGTTTCCAAACATAGGTAAAGTACCTTCATTTGTCAATCACAGAGCACAATAAGGTCAAAAGTTCCCCACCCCTGGATCACAATTGAATCTACCCCAGAGTTACATCAAGTTTAAACACAGCACTTAATACCCAAATGGAGGTCTTTTCTTCATCTTGACACGAGGCAAGTTCTCAGCAATCTTAGTTCCTGGGGAGACAAGGCTTAGCAAGGCCATAAGATACATTGCCAGTCCCTTCATGAATTCATCCTCTGTCTGTAGAACAGTCCTAGAACCCCTGAACACATTAGCAAAGCCCTCTCCCAGGATTTCTGTAAACATACAACAAGAAAATCCTTCTTCAGGGCTTCTGAACCAACAGAAAGGCTCCCAGACCCCTGCAACAACAGCACTGTCCTTCACCAGTGGACAGTATT
>NW_027187315.1:2052064-2097867 GCF_028583685.1 Petaurus breviceps papuanus
AGACCCCTGCAACAACAGCACTGTCCTTCACCAGTGGACAGTATTCATTCTGTCTGCAGGACAGTCTCCAGACCCCTGCAACAACAGCACTGTCCCTCACCAGTGGACAGTATTCACTCTCTGTCTGCAGGACAGTCTCAGGGCTTCTTAACCAAATGCCAGGTTCCAGGACTTCTTCAACAGGACAGTCTTTCACCAGTGGACAAATCTGGCAAAATAACATCAAAACAGACAGACAAAGTACCAGCAAAACAGCCATGTCTCCTCAGTCCTTGGCAGCTCAGGGGGCAGGTCTCAAAAGTCCAGGGCAATTCAAAGCAGCCACCAGCAATTCTCTTAGTCTCTCTCTCTCTCCACGAGGTGCTGCTTCCAAAAAAAAAAGTTTCTTCTGCCTCTCTCTTGTCTCTGCAAATCTACTTCACCAGCTCCTCCCAGTTCAGGACTTTCTTTTCACATCAAAAAGTCCATCCCACAGGTGGGATTAACAAGCTCTGGGTTTTAACACAATCAATTTGAAAACCAAGCCAATACAGGGGAATCTTTAATTGCCATTACTATCACAAGAGGACATTTAATTTTGTTTCCAGTTCTTTACTACCAGAAAAAGATGAGATATAGGGCATATACCTAGGACTGGGGTGTGTTCAGTTCAATGACATTTGGGTCATAATTCCAAATTATTTTCCAGAATGGTTGGATCAATTCACAGTTACATCAATAGTACATTATTGTATCTCCTTTCTCGTGCCTCTACAATAATTTACTATTTTTACCTTTTATATTCTTTTCTAATCTGATGAAACAATTTCATAGTTGACTGAATTTGCATTTATCTTATTATTAGTAATCTGGACAGTTTCTTTTCATATGGTTATTGATAGCTTATATCTCTTTTTTTTTAATAGCCTGTTCATCTTTTTATTTGTTGAGTCATTTCAGTCATGTCCAACTCTTTGTGACTCCATTTGGGTTTTGTTTTTGTTTGTTTGTTTTTGTTTTTAGCAATGTCACTGGAGTGATTTGCCATTTTCTTCTCTAGCTCATTTTACAGATGAGAACCTGAGGCAAACAAGTTTAAGTGACTTGTCCAGGATCACAAAGCTAATAAGTATCTGAATCCATATCTGAACTCAGGTCTTCCTGACTCCAGGACTGGTGCTCTATCCATTGTACCACCTAGCTACCCCTTCATTTTTTTTAATCTCTTAATTTTTGGGAATGACTCTTGTTCTTATTTATTTGTACCATTTTCCCTTATATCTTGAATATTATTCTTTCATCAAAGATATTTACTGAAAAGACTTTTCCCCAAATAACTGATTCACTTATTTTTATTGTTGTATTGATTTTGTTCATGCAAAAATTTTTCTATTTAGTGTAACTAAAATTGCCTATTTTAATCCCCTATGCTCATCTCAAACCTTCATTTACTTAAGAATTTTCACCTTAGCCATAGTTGTGCAAGATGCTTCCTTTCCCTCTCTCTTTTTAATGATGTCACCTGTGTATTTAGGTCATGTGGAGCTAATTGTAGTATGTGGTTCATGTTCCAGTTTTCTTCGCAGCTCTTAGTTGACTAAGAAGTCCTTACCCAGTAGTTGATGTTCTAAGATTTATCAAACACTGTGATGGTATGTTCAAGTTTTTCTAGGTGTTGTTTATTAAATCTTTCCACTGATCAACTTTTCTATTTTTTAACTAGTATCAAATAATTTTGGTGACTATTTCTTCATAGCATAATTTGAGATATGCTAATTTTAGATCCTCTTCATTCCTACTTTTGTTATGTATATATATTAACATATATATTCACATATATATACAAATATATATCTACAATATATACACAAATGTGTAACATTTATATAATGCTTACTATGTGCCAGGCACTGTGCTAAATATTTTACAATTATTATCTCATTTGATGCTTCACAGTAAGTCTAAGAGGTAGATGCTATTATTATCCTCATTTTACAAATGAGGAAACTGAGGCAAACAGAGGTTAGGTGACTTGCCCGTGATCACATAGCTAGTAAATGTCTGAGATCATATTTGAACTCAGGTGTTCCTGATTTCAGACCCAGTGCTCTGTCCATTGTGCCATCAAGCTGCCTACACACATGCATGTGCACATACACACACACACTCTACATAAGATAAGCCCACAAAAATCATAAACCTTTCTATATATTACTAACAAAATCTAGCAAAAAGAGAGAGAAAAAGAAGATCCATTCAAAATGGATCCTCAATTTCATATTTCTCCTGATGAGTTCTGTTGTTATTTTACCAAGTTCTATCAAGTAATCCCTTAGTAGTTTTATTGACAGGAAACCAAATCTATAATAAAATTCAAGTGTTTTTATAATTGTTACTTTATTGGATGGCTCAGAAATGAACAACTAATATCTCTATGAATTTGTATTTATTTCTCTTAAGAGCATTTTGTAGTTATATTCATATAAGTTCTCTCTGTCTTGGTAGTTCAACTTCTAGATATTATATACATTTTAAATCTATTTTGAATGGTTTTCTTTTTCCATCTCTTCCTGCTAGGTTTTGTTAGTAATATACAAAGAGGCTGATGATTTTTGTGAATCTATTTTATTTCCTGATACATTATGGAAGTAACTCATAGTTGCAGTTAATTTTGGGGGGGGAGGGGGAGTGAAGGGAGAAAGGCAAGGCAGCTGGGGTTAAGTGACTTTCCCAAGGTCACACAACTAGTAAGTGTGTCAAGCATCTGAGTTCAGATTTGAACTCAGATCCTCCTGACTCCAGGGCCAGTACTCTGTTCACTGCACCACCTAGCTGCCCCTGCAGTTAATTTTTTAAAATCAAATCTCTTGAATTCTCTAAGTGTGCAAATATATCATCTGCAAAAAAAGTTTCTATTTTGCCTGTTCATATTCCTTTAATTTTTTCTTATATTTTTGCTACAACTAGTAGTTCTTGAACTATAGAAAATAAGGGAATCAGAGAAACTCTCAGGTAAGAAATCATTCAGCAAATGGTGAAAAAAAGGATAAGAGACATAGTAGCTGGTGATTCCTTGCTTAGGGGTATTGAGGTTGCTATTTGCCAATCTGGTGACAGTAATAGAAAAGGAATTCTGTGGTCTTCCTGGGGCATGAGTCCAAGATATCACAGAGAAACTCCTCAAACTTATCAAAATAGTTGGAAACTACCCACTTCTGGTGATTCACACATATACCAATGACACTTTCAGGATGAACCTAAAAAATATTGCCAATAATTATGAAGTCTTTTGGCATGAAACTGAAGATCAAATGGTCAAAGACTGTGTTTTATTCATCATTACCCATTGAAGGAAAAAGAGGCAGAAGGGGGGGGGGGAAATGGGGTTGAAAAAATAACTGGTTCTCAGAATGGGTCTTAGATTCCCGGATCACAATTTTACAATATAGTGATAACATGTACCTAGAAAGGTGTATTTTCCAGGCATCTTGAAAATCTAATTAAAAGAACTTTAAACTAAAACAGGATGGGGAGAAGGAAAAGATTGCTTACATAGGCTCATCAACTTAAATACTATAGAAAGTAGCCATAAAAAAAATAATAGCTGTGATACCCAGAAAGACATGGGACATGTACTCAAAGAGGAATCAGTAATAAAAGCCACACCTTTTAAATTTCCACATACAAAAACTTAAAATTTAGATAGCAACCAAGAGTTTTAAATGTCCTAACTCTGTGAGGCATATACAACCTCATAGGTATCAGGGAGAGTAAGATGAAACCCATGATTACACCATGACTGTGAATATTTATAACTTATTCAAAACTAGGTAAGTAAAAAGTGAAGTGGGGTAGAATTATATGAGGAAATGCAGGAACAGGGAAAGAGGGGAGCATCATGGGATATTAGGAAAAGATCAAAGGAAAGAAAAAAAGAAGTGGTTTTATTATTGGAGTATACTACAGAGCACAGGTGCAGGAAGAGGAAATAGATGAGGAGTTTGGGAACTAACTTACAAGCCTGGTATTGAGGTATGACATAGTAGTGATGAGGGACTAAGTATCCAGATTTCTATTGACTTTTTTTTTTCCAAATCTGAATACTTTCTTGACTTGACTTAGTTATAATGACATCCTTTGAATGGTGGAGAAACCACCAATAAGTGAATTCTATTCTGAACCAGATTCTCACTAACAGTTGAGAACTGTTTGCTGGAGTGGAAATGAAGAAACCCTGAGGGAAATGACCACTCCATCTTAGATTTTGTGATAGAGAGGGAGAGGAAATCAGTACCAAAAGAACCACAGTATCAGAAGGGAAAAAATGTGAAATGAAATGAAAAATCTGCTTGTTCTCTGCTATCAGTTATCATCCAGTACATGGAAATCAGTACTATCTGAGCAGAGTCCATTTGTGTATCTTGAGAAAGCAGATTTCAGAAAGGTTCAGAGGAAATCCAGGTAAGATTCTATAGAGTAAAATGCTTCAGAGGAAGTCAGCCCAAGAGAAATGGGAAATGCTCTAGAATGAAATTCTGAAGGCATAAAGGGAAACAAGAAAAATGAAATTTGTCTGAAGAGACTTATGTAAATTCACAGTGAAATCACAAACCAAGTTAGATTTTAAAAAGAAATGCATAGATGAAAGTAAGGTCAGATAACAGAGTGCAAAGATGAATGTAACATAGTTCAATAAAAATAATGTCAGGAATGCTGGAAGGTCAGAATGAGTTGAAACTAATGAGGAAAGCTAAGGAAGGCAAAATGGGTTTAAAAAGCTATAATAGAAGAGAAGAAAGGCTCAAAGAAAGGATAGGATCTTGGTTTGGGGTAGATGGGATGATGGTCACTAATAATATAAAGAAGACAGGGATGCCAAAATTTTATTTTTGTTTCTATTTTCTCTGTTAAAGAGAATGTTCTTTACACTGGGAATGATAGAACAATAATGACTTCCAGGTAGTTGATATCTAAGATTGGTAAGGAGATAGTAAAGAACTCTTAGATGTCCTTAATGAATCAGTGACCTGCCCTTATAGATGAACAACATCCCAGGATCTTGAAAGAACTGGCAGATGTGATTGCTGAGTCTCTGTCAATAATATTGGAAGATGATGTAAGATAAGAGAGGTACCACAAGATTGAGAGGGCAGCTAGGTGATTCAGTTGAATAGAGCACAGAGCCTAGAGTAAGGAAGACTTCTATTCCTAAGTTCAAATCAGACCTCAGACACTTACTAGCTGTGTGACCCTGGGCAAGTCACTTCACCCTGTTTCCCTCAATTTCATCATATGTAAAATGAGCCAGAAAGAGAAATGGCAAACTACTCCAGTATATTTGCCAAAAAAAAACCTCCAAATGGGATTGTGACTGGTTGGATACAAATGAAAATGACTGAACAACAAAACACAAGATTGAAGAAGTTCAAATGTGCCAATTAAAAAAAAAAGACAATAGCACCTTCAAACTACAGGTGAGAGAGCTTGACTTTGATTACTGGAGAAATTTTGGAACAGATCATGAAAGGAATGTTTGTTGAACATCCAAGTAGAGAAGTGAGATTGTAAAGAATCAGTGTGATTGCCTCAAGAATAGGTCATACCAAACTAGCCTCATTTTTTTTGACTGAATTATCAAACTAATAGATAAGGAGTATCCTGCAGCCATAGTTTGCCTAGATGTAAGTATCTGACACTTGTGGAGAAGATGGAATGATAGGGGTTAGATGAAAAGATAATCAGACAGATACAAAACTAGTTGTGTGGTTAGACCAAAAGAGTAGCTCTCAGTAGTTTAATGTTAACATGGAAGGAGGTCTCCAGGGGAGGATTTCAGGGATTTGCACTTGGCACTATGATATTTACCATTGTAATGAATGACCTGGACAAGTATAGTCGGTATGTACCATATTTGTAGATGACAGAAAGCTAGAAGGGATAGTTAACACACTGGATAACAATCAAGATTTAAATAGAGCTTAAAAGTTTAGAGTACTGGACTGAATCTAATAAGATGAATTTCACCAGGAATAAATGCGATGTCTTGTGCTGAGGCACAAAAAGTAAGTTCACAAATAGAAGATGGCAGAGGCATGGATAAACAGCAGATATTCTGAAAAAGATCTTGAGATTTAAGTGGATGGCAAGCTCAATAGGAATCAGCATTGTTGAAATAGGGGACAGAATAGCTAATGTGACCTTGGACTGCCTTGAGAGGAAAACAGATAACAGGAATAGGGAAACGAGAGTCCCACTGCACTCCACCATCATTAGCCCTCCTCTGGAGTATGGTTTTCTGTTCTGGGTGCCATGATTAGACACCGATAAACTGGAGATTATCCAGAGAAGCACAACCAGGATGCTTCAGGGCCTGGAGCCCACGTCATTTCTGAATTGGTTGAAGGGACCTGGAATGTTTAGCCTGCGAAGAGAAAACTTGGGAGAACATGATAGATCTCAGCAAATATTTGAAGGGTTGTCATAAGAAGGAAGGATTAGATGTATTCTGTTTGGCCCCAGAGGCAGAATCAGAAGCAATTCATGGACGTTTTAAAGAGGCAAAGTAAGGCATGAATGTCAAGAAAAATTTCTGAATAATTAGCGCTGTTCCAAAGTAGGATGTTGAGAAATGGTGGGTCCTCCCTCCTTGGAAGTCTACAAGCAGAGACTGGATAATTACTGGTCAGATAGGTTATCTTAGGAATTCCTTTTGTCTACACTGAAGAGTAGATAGACACTGAGGTCCTTTCCAGCTCTTAGATTCTGCGATTCTCTCAATAGCCAGAACAATATATGTCCTTGCCTTATCCTTGATCTTATTAGGAAGACTTCCAGTATATTTCCATAACAAATAATGTCATCTCTTGGTTTTAGAGAGATATTCTTTATCATATTAAACAAAGAAATATTCTTTATCATATTAAAATATGTATTTCTTTATTTATATCTATGTATTTCGATATCTATTCATTTTTTAGTATTCTTAACATAAATGAGCACTGCATTTTATCAGAGGTTTTTTTCTGCATCTATTGATATAATCATATTTTTAAAAAAAAATAGTTTGGCCTATATTTATATTTCCCTAATGTTGGACCCTGAATTTCTCATATGCATCCAATCTGATAATAATGACTTATCTTTTAATTATATTGATATAATCTCTTTGTTAATATTGTATTCTTCATATCAATATTCATTGGTCTAGATATATTGGTCTAGATTGGTCTAGAGATTCCTATCTCTGCTTCATCTCTGTCTGGTTTAGGTATCGGGATCATACATTTATGTAAGAGATGAAAGAGTTGTAGATGCTGAAATGCTACACATGCAACCAAAGTAGTTACTGGATCACTAATAATTGTGTAGACTTGGAAGAAATAAGAAGTGGGAAATGAGTTACAAATTCTTCCACATGGCAATTTGAAATCATGAGAACCAACAATCACTCCAGATAAGTCATAAAGAAAAATACATCAGGGGGCCAAGACAGAATACCAAGGGATATAAATCCTGTTGGGATATAGAAAAAGGAAAATCTTGAGTAGGACCTCTTAAAATATCAGAAAGAAAGGCAAGAGGAGGCAACATCACAGAAGGCATCAGACAGAGGATTATGACATACTGAAAGAAAAGAGGAAGACATATATTGACCTTAGATATCTACAAAGAAAAGCATACATAGTAAACAATGTGTACTAGAGATTCAAAGAAGTATATTTGAACTCAGTTAGCACTAAAGTGTGTGATTTATTAGTAAAAAAAAAAACATGGCATTGAAAAGGTTTAAATTATTCCAAAAGAACAGAGATAGTGTAATTGGATTATAATAAAGGGATGAGAGGACTTAGAGCTGGAATAGGCCATAGACATACATCCCCTAGATTTTATAGACAAAGAAATTGAGGTCCACAAAGAGCACATGATTTACCAAAGAATATATTTGAAGAAATTCATTAATACAGGGGAAAGGATGATTGAGAGTATTTGAATAATGAATAGCAGAGGAAGAAACAAGAGCAATGTTGTGACAGGAATATACAAACCACCTGGCCAGAGGGAGAAAATGAGTGATAAATTCAGAAAACTCATTGGAGACCTGACACAAAGCTCTGATATAGTGACTATGGAGTGACTATTTTGACTCACCAGACAATTGCTGGAGTTCTTTGGAATAGAGGAGTCTATAAATTATTTATTTGACTTAATGATAAAAATTTAACTTTTTAAAAAGGGAGGAGATAAGCAGATTTGGGAGGGGGGGTGTTAAGATTTCTATGCTCTCTTCCTGATTATGACCAACAAGGGAGAACTAGATGCCAAAGTACAAAGTGCTATAAGTACAGGAGGAAGTGGTGACTCCACTTTAAGGTTTGTGATAGAGATGAAGAGGCATAATCTGACATGTACTTTAGTTTTGAAAGAATGTATTTTAAGAGGGTCAGAAAAAGGATAGGTGATCCCATGACATTCTTCAAGGAGTCTTTTACCCAAATGGACAGGGTATTCTTAAAAAACAAATTCTGAAGACCCAAAGTCAAACCATTTCAACAAAGAAGAAGAGAGGAAATTGTCTGAAAGACTAATTCAGAACTCTTCAATTATCTTAGCTTTTTGAAAAACATGTGCAAAATATGGAAGCGAGGGTAGGAAATGGAGAATGAACAAAAGGCATTTTGTTTGTCATTTTAGAAGAGTGTCAAGGTTCAGAATAAGTTGAGTCTTGCACAGGCCTGAAAAATAGCATCAAGCACCAGTTGAGGCCAAGAATGAATGCCAAGGACAACACAAAAGCTTTTTTTTTTTTAAAGCTCACTTGGAGCAAAAAGAACCTCAAAGATAGGGTAAACATTTCTCCTTGTGAGAAATAGGATAATGGAGAATGCAGAACTACTCAACTTATTTTGCTTCTGTTTACTCTGCTAAAGAGACACTGAATTGAAAAAAAATTCAAATCAAGAAGGAGAACAAAAATTTTACACATGCAATTGAAACCCAGGAATAGAGAGGAGATGAATTTGGTAGCTGTTGAATGCCTGAATCTAAAGGGTAGACATTAATGTATCAATGTCAACCTGGGGGGTTGTTTCTAGTTGAGTACCTCAAGGATTTGTCCTTGACTTTGCTCTCCTCAAAATTTTAGTCAATGTCTTAGATGAAGGTGTGCTTACCAATTTTTCAGATGACACAAAGCAAAGAAAGATAATTGACATATTAGACAACACTGGGATCCAAAAAGAGCATGACTAGCTTAAATAATGGGTAATCAAATGAAATTTAATGTGGATAAACCCAAAGTCCTACAAATACATATACAGATGAATGAATCATGGCAAGTCAGAAGATACATAAAATACCCAAGATATATTAACAAAAGGTAAGTTCGATTTGACATAGTGTTACATGGTAACCAGAAAGCATACTCCAGAGCATATAGGGCTAAGACTAGATAACCAACAGAATGGAGAAAAGTCTAGACAAACTAGAACAGTGATTAAACTATCAAGTGAAATGCAATGGGGGATGTAGAGTCCTATATTTGGGTCCAAGAAACCAGTTGTACAAGTGTTAAATGAGAGAGACTTGCCTAGACCCTGAAGAATGGTGTTAGATAGGAAAGGTAAAATTCTCCTCTTTAGTCCTGAGGTATCACTCAGAGAGTAAGCACCTTCCCAGATCGAAGGATGATTTAAGCCCATTTGCCTGTTAATGATCTTATTGCCTAAGATTCTGAAGTCCTTACACAATTCCTGCTATCATTATCTCTCCCATTGCCTATATCTAATTCTTCTGCATATAATTTTAGTTTTATGTATCTCAAAGACATAAAAAGTCACTTCCCTTTGTCTTCTGACAAGATAGATATGACAAGATAAATATTAAAGACAAGTTACAAATCAAATCATAAATTGAATTCACCAGGGGATCCTATTATTTAAAGCAACCCTGCAGGAAATCTTTTTGTAAAGAAAATAATCATGCCCTAATAGCCCTGTGTCTAAATGAGTGTTTGTTGAATGAATAAATCTGAATCTGTATATGCCACAATGTTCTTATTTTAAATGAGATACCTCATCAACAAAAATGCTGATGGGCCTGACATTATATACTGGTCTTCGAACATTTAACTTGTTTAAGAAGCTCACATGTAGTTGTTGAATGGTCTGGAGTGTGGTGATGCTGCAGTGGTGAAGAGGGTTGTCAGAGTCATTTTTACTTGCCCTTTTACGCTTAGTGGGCCAAACTACTTCTCCCCATAGTGTTATGGTATCTCTAGTAACTCTCTTGGATCCTCTCTTCTACCAAGTCTGGGAAAAAATGATGTTTCAATATCAGCCCAGTCAATTCCAGTAGCCCTCACTGTCATTGACTCATTCAGTTGCCCAGAGGACATCCATCCAAGTACTCTTTCTGCCTTAGGATGCTGTAAAAATGAATCAATAGTTTTCTTCTCTGCTCTGATACCCTAACAAGAGAAAATGCTCTGGCAAAACACCACAACTTAAAATCTCCCTCTCTCCCTCCTCCAGCAATTTTCAATTGCCCCCTGTCTTTTGCATTGAACAATGATATACATAGATTAGCAATGTGGTGGCTAACAGCATTCATCATAATTGCTAAACTTAAAAGACTGAAACATAAATAAATAGAAGTATAAACTTAAAAAAAAATAAAGACATCTCCCTTAGAGAAACATCTGGAACATGCCCTCTCAGAAGAGAGGGAAAAGCTGGGGGCAGCTAGGTGGTGCAGTGAATAAGAGCGTCTGCCCCAGAGTCGGGAGGACCCAGGATCGTTCCGGCCTCAGATACTTAACACACACACACACACACACACACACACACACACACACACACACACACACACACACACACACAAACTGATCTTGTAACCTTGGGCAAGTTACTTAATCCCAATTGCTTTAAAAAAAAAAGAAGATTGGGAACGGCCAGGGAGGATGAAAATGGAGGATCACTGCCTTGGGTCTTGCTCTCCAGAGGAGTTTCAGCAAAGCAGAATGTACCCAGACATCTCTCTTGGATTCAGAATCGAGGACTGGCAACCACATTGATGCAGCCCCTCCCCTGCTTCCATGGCAACTGTTTTCCATGGCTTTTGCTTTCACATCTCTTCATGGCTTCTCCCTCCTGTGTTCTTGTTCACTCACCTCCCACATGGTTTCTCAGCGTCCCCTCTCTGGATCCCTTAAGATAAGAGTGTGCGCTTATCAGCTGAAGTCATGCCCCTCCCCCCCCAACCCCGAGGTCAGGAAAAACTATTGTTGGAATTAAAGAGACTGAGGAGTATGCTGGGAAATTTCTCCTGGAAACCAGCAGGCATTCATCTCCAGTGTCCAGATACTTTTGATGGCATCAAGACAGCATTATCCTGGGCTACGATGGATGGTTAGAGTAGACTCCAAGGGAGAACTTTGATGTTTGACTCAAGATCTGAAGAGTGGAGGAGATATTGTCATTCCCATTTGACAGATGGGAAAAGAGAGTATCACCAAGGCTCTCAAGGACATCCCCTTTACAGCATCTACTGACCTCTAGAAGTTCATGTCACTTGTGCCAAGTGAAAGGTAAAGTCTAGGAACCGAGAGGCCAGTTATAAATGCTTTGAAACAGGGAAATCAACAAGAAAGTAGCACAGATTAACACAAGTAGCACCCTTCTTCTAGATCTAAATCTATGATCTTATGCTCCTAGTATAGTAGATTTGCAATATATGGTACCTGAGGAATGAGCTTGGCGTAGTAGCAGCTAGGTGGCAGAGTAGATAAAATGTCAGGAGTGGAGTCAGGAAAACTAATCTTCCTGAGCTTGAATCTGGCCTTAGACACTTACTAGCTGTGTGACCCTGGACAAATCACTTAACCCAATTTGCCTCAGTTTCCTCATCTATAAAATGAACTGGAGAAGGAAACGGCACATTACTCCAGTACCTTTGCCAAGAAAACCCCAAAAAGGATAATGAAGAGTTAGACATGACAAAAAAATGACTAAATATCAACAACAAAGCAGATAGTATACTTCCCCACTACATGCCTGATTTACTAAGAGGGCCTCACTCCAGTCCACAGAGAACAGGCTGCACCCAGATTCTCTGGGTCTGAGATAAGATCTTTTTAGATTACATTTCCCACCTTTGGCCTTTGGCTGTAGCAGCTTGGAAGAGATGTGCCCAAGTCATAGAATCTAAGAAGCCCTTCAGAGAGAGAAGCAAATATATAGATAAATTAGAGGTAAGTAGATTGTTTAGTTAGAAAAGATCCTTCCGAGAACCAAGATTCCCAGAGGGGAGACATGCTACATAACCTATTTAAAGGAGAGTTGAAATGGAAAATTTGGCTTCTTGCTGTCAGTTCGAATGGGTGAGTCATGATCATTCAAGAAGAGAGCTTTTCTCCTGGACAGAAAACAGAAGGGAGGGGTGACTGGAGACACACCAGATACGGGGGACTCTATCCTCCATGTGAAAAGGGCTCCTGTCTATGTAAAGATAGCGTGAAGAAGGGCAGGGAGAAGCCTAGAGAATACTTCTTTGTCACTTTAGAAAGCAGAGAGTCTCAGTCTCTCAGAGGCATTACTCTCTACATAGTGGGCTACCATTTGTGGCTAAAACTTATATGCCTGTAAAGGCAGCGATGGGGCAGCTGGGTGGCACAGTGGATAGAGTGCTGGGTCAGGAAAACTCAGTTTTCTGAGTTCAAATCTGGCCTCAAATGCTAGCTGTGAGACCCTGGGAAAGTCACTTCACCTTGTTTGCCTCAGTTTCCTCGTCTATAAAATGAGCTGGAGAAGGAAATGGTGAACCACTCCAGTGTCTTTGCCAAGAAAACCCTAAACGGGGACATGAAAAGTCAGTCATGACTGAAATAATACAACAACAACAAAGACCTCAACAGGACCAAAGTGTTCACAGCAACAATTTTTGAGGTAGCAATGTACTGGGGGGAAAATAGATGCCTGCTGCTTGTGGACTGGTTAAACAAATTGTAATGCATGAATATGATGGAATATTACTGAGCTCAAGAGATGATAAATATGAACAATCCAGAAAAACTAGGAGATTTATATGGACTGAGATAGGGTGATATATGTGGAACCAGGACAACAATATACTCAATCTCTAAAATAACATAAATGGAAAGAGTTTTTAAAAACTCTGAAAACAAAAGGTCTGAATAACATCTCAAAGAAGTTTATGCATCTTGAATATATTAAGGGGACCAAAACAGAAAGGTTAATGTTTTGACACTAAGAATCCATCAACCCTGGGTGGGGGAAGGAAAGGAAGGAGGAGATCTGTCAGTACAGAGGGATGCATATGAGGGAGTTTGCATTACAGTGATTATGAGTTTGACTTTTAATTGGAATCAATGAAAATGCTAGGATGACTGAGGTGTTTGTACTGAATAATAATCAGAGAGACTAACAGTGGACTAGTCAAAAAATTGCAGAGTGTATTTTATTAATAATGATGCAGGAGAAAGATTTAGGGTTAAGGCTGAGGGGAAAAGAAAAAGTTTAGATTGTCCAGGGACCATGAACCTCCCACTCCCACTCCCCCACCTCAAAAGAGTTAGAAAGAAAACTAATTGGCAGATAATGAATAAAAGAGAAAGAGAGGGGAGGGCTAGGTAGATACAGACATCTGGAGTCTCCATAGTACTCCCAGGGCCTCATATGGGGCATTGTCTGAGCTAGGCTTTGAAAGAAACTAAGGGTTCTATTCCTTCCAGGAGTATTTTCTGGGGGGAAATAATTAAAAGTGGAATTTCAGACAGCAGTGACAGTTCAGTAGGGAAGATATTTTCTGTCCTGATACTCTGGAAATAGCACCTGAAGGTGCTGCCTTTCTCTCCCAGTGCAACTAGACACAGAGTTGGACTGTCATCTACGATGCTGCCCTTGTCCGTCTCCAGCCATTTCTGCTCTGGATAGAAAAATAAGATCCAGTTATGCCCTTGAAAATGACTCAAGCATGCTGTATATGTATGTGTGTTTAAGATACTAAATTATCATCGGATAAATGGTTGGATAAATGAAGAAAAAATATTTCTAACTCTTTGGACAGGATGGAGAGGTAGTCATTATAGGTCACCGCTCTTTGTGAGACAGAACAGGAAGAGTTGGCTGGATGAGGGAAAGCTCAGACAGGGAAACTGAGGCTGTTGATATTCTTCTCCCTGAAGTTTTTCACACAAAAACATTCATGGCTCAGCAAGAACCAGTTTATCAGTTAGATGTCCCTGAAAACTCACTGGTAATATAGCATTAAGGGAATTATGCTTTAACACTTCAGTGGATACATTTTCTAATCCAGTATAGACGCTCCCATACTTAAACAGCAGCTAGGTGGATACAGTGCTGGGCCTGGAAGCAAGAACATCCAAGTTCAAATCCAGCCTCTGATACTTACTAGCTGCGTGGCCCTGGGCAAATCACTTAATCTCTTTTCCTCAGTTTCCTCATCTGCAAAATGGGGATAATAATACCACCTTGTGGGTTTGTTGAGAGAATCAAATGATATCATATTTATAAAGGGTTTAGCACAGTGCTTGGGCACATAATAGATATTCTATAAATGGTAGTAATTGTTATTATTAGAGTTTTTCCAGTAGGAAAAGCCAAGTAAATGAGTATCGTCAATGTCTAGACTCTGGAATGAAGTCAGCTGGGCTAAGTGAATCATAAGGAAGATTAATGGCACGTGGTGGAGAAGGGGAAAGAAATGGAAGAAAAGAGAACTGGAATCAGAGTGTTTGGATTTAAATTTTACCTCTGCTACTCTCTACCTATCTTATATGGCTCATTAGAAAAGACATCTAACCTCTTTGGACTTCAGTTTCCTCATTTGTAAATGGAGGGGTTCAGACTTGATTGACTCTAAGGGCTGATCTAGCTCTAAACCTTATGATGTGGAAGAGGAAGAAGAGGAAGAAGCTATCAGAATTAATTTACATTTCTATTGTGGTTGATAGTTTACACATTTACTGAATTTATTTTGATGACCACCCCAACCTCATTTTGAGAAATTTTGAGACCAACCTTTTGAGAAAAATGATCAAGTATTTTGTCCTGATTTTACTGGAAAAATTATAGATTTAGAGCCAGAAGAGACTTCAGAGACCATTTAGTCCAATCTCCTCATTTTATGAATTAAAAAATTAAAGTGAGGCTCAGGAAGGTCATGAGACTTTTCTGGGGTCATCTAGCTGCCTACATCCTCAGGGCTCAAATCACTTTCTACTGTACCACACTCTCTCTCATACATTGAGGGCTCAAGATTATTGAAGTGAGTTGATCAAGGACACACAGCTAGTCTATAGAAGAACAGCAACCAAGTCTTATGGCTAACCCAGTGTTTTCCCCAGTTGGGAAGAGGCGAGGGATAATTTCGAAGCATGAAGCATATCCCAAAAAGGATTGTTTATGAGTTGTTGGTGTAAGTGATGGCTGACATGGTGTCCTGTGAAGAGTGGCAGGCCTCAGAATGTCCTCTGCACTGGTTTGTCACTGGTGTCCAAAATTCCACTGTTAGAGTATCCCTTTTTGGGGGTTAAACATCGTGTTTTCCTTGTGGTGCTCCTATGTAACAAGAGACATCATATATGGCTCAGAGAGGCATGAATCAATTCAATAAACATTTCTTAAACTCCTACTGAGAGGCAGCTAAGTAGCAGAGTGGATAGAACACTGGGTCTGGAATCAGAAAGATGTGAGTTCAAATCTGAACTCAGATACTTACTAGCTATGTGAGCCCGGGCAAGTCACTTAATCCTGTTTGCCTCAGTTTCCAGGACTAGAGTCAGAAAGACTCAGCTTCCTGAGTTCAGATACAGCCTCAGACAGATACTTACTTGCTGCATGACTCTGAGCAAGTCACTTTACCCTGTCTGCTCCAGTTTTCTCATTTGCAAAATAAGCTGGAGAAGAAAATGGCAAGCAACTCCAGTATCTTTGCCAAGAAAATCCCAAATGGGGTCATGAAGAATCAGACATGACTGAAAATGACTAAACAACAAATACTCCTACCATGTTCCAGACACCGAGCTAAGCACTGGGGGTACAAATAAGAAAAGGAAAGGAAAAAAAAAAACAGAGAGATAGCTCCTGCTTTCAAGTAGCTTACAATCTAAAGGGAGAAGAAAACACATAAAAGGAAGGTGAAAAGCAGTGGTTTGGAGGCATATTGTTTCATGAATTTGAAAGCAAGCAAAACTGCTGACAGAAAATGGAGTTATGGGGGCAGCTAAGTGGCATAGTGGATAGAGCACCAGTTGTTGGGTCAGGAGAACCTGAGTTCAAATTTGGCCCCAGACACTTACTAGTTGTATGACCTTGGGCAAGTTATTTAACCCCCATTGCCAAGAAAGAAAGAAAGGAAAGAAAGGGAAGAAAGGGAAGGAAGGAAGGAAGAAAGGAAGGAATGAAGGAAGGAAGGAAGGAAGGAAGGAAGGAAGGAAGGAAGGAAGGAAGGAAGGAAGGAAGAAAGGAAGGAAGGAAGGAAGGAAGGAAGGAAGGAAGGAAGGAAGGAAGGAAGGAAGGAAGGAAGGAAGGAAGTTACCAGAAGTTGTAAGCCCTCTACAAAGAAGGGCTTTGGCAGGAGTTTCTTGTTCTACCCTCTAGCGCTTCAACTAGAGGGAGAGGCAAGTGAGGGTGAGTTGAGAAAGTATAGAGCATCAGAATACCTCTGGAGTCTTCTCTCCCCTTCCTTCTCTAAGGGTGATGTTGATTCCTGCAAAGAAGGGAAGCAGGAGTAAAGTCTTTGGGGTAAAAAACTTATCACTCTGCTTTCCTCATGGGGGTTACCATCTATCTATCTGCTCCTTTAAATCTTAGGACTGGAGATGGCCCAGGATGCAATGGGAGACCCTAACCCTTTTAGGTTAAGGCCTTTTCATGTACTCACTTAGAGTAAGGTAAGACCCATTCAGTGAATAGGCCTCTTTAAGAAGCGAGTCAAGGGATGGCCCCTTTGATTAGATAAAAATAGAAAAAATGATGATGAATATCTGATCACTGTACCCAGATGGCTCTGGAGGAGAAAGTGAGGTTGGTGACCTTGCACAGCCCTCCCTCATTTAAACCAAAGTCAACTGAAAGTCATGTCATCATTTCCCTGATGCCATGGTCCTCTTCAAAAACAGACAAACACAATAAATGTTATTCATCTAGTTGATGTCATTTTTAGGCTTACATTCCTAATCACTATTTCTTTAATGGGGAAAGGAGGACCCCAAGTTTTATATCCAAGACTTGACTTCCTTTCCATCAAATACCCATTCCACAATGACACATAAATAGCAAATAGCAAAGAACTCTCGTTTTGGGAGCAAGGTAACTTAGTTCAAACAAGAGAGAAAGTCCCAGGTCTCTTTCAAGGGAAAAATTCCTCCAGGAAAGCTGAGGAACACAATAGAGAGTACCAGCTCCTCTCATGTTAGCTTTTTCCTAGTGTCTTTCTTTCCCTTCAGTAACCTGAAGAGAAATTGTCACCATGGATTTTCTCTCTCAAATCTAGAGGCCAGAAAAGCCCAGGATCTCTATTCTCTCCAGCTCTCACCAATTGTATCCCGCCCTTCCTGTAGGCCTAGGGCATTGATCACTACCAATGAGGAGAGAGTCCCACACAGTGGGCCCTTTAAGACAGCTACACTTAAAAAAGTAAATTGTAGACTTGGACACATGAAGAAAGATGCTATCTGCCTTCACAGAAACTGAGGACAAGTAGAAAGAAAAATAGTACAGCCTTACCTATAAGTGTGTAAATATATATGTGTATATTTATAGATATCTATGTATATATGTATGTATATGTGTGCATGTGAATATATCTATAGTTATCTATCTATCTCCATGTTTAATTGTACCCTTCTTTGAGGGGGAGGGGAGGGAAAAATAAAGGAAACAGTGTACAGCAGAGAACAAAAGAAAACCTAAAAAGAAGCAAAGAAAAGCTGGGTAGCTTTGAAAACAATGTGTGTTATTTATTACATAGGTTTTCTTAAAATGGAAATTTATTGTTTTATACTGATCCTCTCTTATGTTCTGCTGTGGATGTGGAAACTTTTTTATTTTCTCATTTTGTATTTAAGTTTAAAATAAATTTTAAAATTACCAAAAAAAAAAAAAAAAGGAAATTGTTCCTAGGAAGAATGAAATCCTTAGTTCCCTTCAAAGCTCAGCTCAGACATGGCTCCCTGGGCTCAAACACAGGGTCTTTTCTACTGCTTCCAGCTATGACTGCTTCCCCTACAAATTTTCTTCTACTTATTATTCCCTTCTTTCCTTAGTCCTAGCCACCCAATAGGCACTTAATAAATGCTTATTGGCTGATCCATTGATTGAAAGACACCAGAAATTCACTGAAGGGTTTGGACAGAGGAGGAATGGCCAAAATGAGAACAATAAGCCTTCCTGAACAGGGAAGGTGGAAAGAAACTATAAATTGAGAGGAAGGTAATCACACATGGGGGAAGTAGGACAAATTATGCTGCTAGGAAGCATGGGGTAGCTCTTGTTTCCCCACAGTGGGGAAAAGGGGAGTTCTGGGAAACCGGGAGGCCACAAGAGGTCACTGGCCCCCTTCGGTGTGAGTGACTGCATTAAGATAGGGACACAGAAAGTAGAGTTGAAAACAAACTTTACTTAATTCACAATTTTGCCTAGGGTCACCCCAAGGGCAGACATGACATATAAGAAGGGTGGGATGTGGGTATTGAAGTTAATTCTTGAGTTTCTATGGAGGGGTGGGGGGAGATGTGGTCCAGTGATTCTGTACCTTTATTTTTTTTCCTGAGAGTTAAATATTAAATAATGAGAGAAATCTGGCTAAATGTCTGTAGCAGCAAGCACCCCAGCGTCCCCAGGGTGGCTGCCAACACAGGTTCTTGGATCTGCTTTGTTAAAGGAGAGCAACTCAAAATGGGTTAACAAGATTACTTTAATCAGTCAAATATGTATCATTTACCTAGTTCAGGGGAAAAAGGTCAGCACCCCGAACTTCAGAATATACAGACAGAATTATCAAGACAGAGAAACAGATCAAGTAGACAGTTTTCAAATTGTCCAACCATTACATCCATACCAAATCAACATCTGGGTTTTTTAAAGCCAGGGGGCTCTCAACAATGGCTTTCCAGAGTCTCATCTGACCAAGTCACAGAACACTTCTCAAAGTGAGCACCAAAACAAAGCCTCAAATCAGGGTTTATATAGCCTTCTCCTGGCTCAGAGAATGTAACAACCTTATTGACCCACTGGCCAATCAAAAAGTATCTACTGAAAAACAAGCCTCCCACCCCAGGCTCCAGGTGCACTTTAGCCTAGGGGCAGGGAAGATCTTAAAAATTTACATTCCCATTACAATGTCAGGGAATGGTCTAAGCAGACTGGCCCCTGGCCCTTTTCAAATGGACCTATTGGCCTCAACTTTACTCTGCTCAAATAGCCACATAGCAAAGATAAACTTCATTAGTTCAAATGCCATTAATTCACAATTTGTAGTAATTCAGATAAGAGCTAACTTAAAATTCAGTTTCACATTACCTGTGGTTACTATTGTTTGTCTTTTGTTTTCAAAGAGGACCAATGACATCATGAAGATGCTGTCTTGACTTATATGTGAACTGGATTTTAGTGAGGCAGAACTTTGCAGTCATCAACCTCACTCTTTCTGAGTCATCAAAGTTCAGTGGCAGGACAAAAATCAGGATGGCTGGAGATAGCCTGAAATGCAGTGGATGACCTTGGCATCTTCAGTGTCCAACCAAGCTCTGTGTCCTCCACGGCACTTTCTTCAGCTGCCTTTATGACCATTGGAACAAATTGTTCTCATCTGCCCATTCTGCAGGGGGAAGTCTTCACATGCTTGGACTAGACACCCTGCTACTTTGAGCAGTTTAAGACATATTGGTTACCTTCAGCCTGCTTTAACTTGTCTGCTGAGACAGTTTTACTGGGGTGTGGTTGTTTTGCTGCTACAGCATCTTGGAACCACAGATGAGCGTTAGGTAACAGCTGGCCACCAAAGGTGATTAAGTAGCCTTGAAAAGGCCATGGCAGCCCTCACACCAGAGGTGCTAGGCCTTCCTGAACACCCATACACCCATTACCTCTGATACCTTCACAGTGGAATATGAACAGCATCAATAAGATTATAGAGAAATACTTGGGGCGGCTAGGTGGCCCCCCCAAAAAAAGCAAAAAAAAAAAAAGAAATAACCTACTTAATAGGAAGGAAAAGAAAATTGACTTTCAAAGTACATGTTTATATGTAAAACAAAATTTACAAAAAAAAAATTCTTTTTTTGTTTTTTTTCTTTTTTGGAGGGCAGTTAGGGTTAAGTGACTTGCCCAAGGCCACACGACTAGTTTTTGTGTTAAGTATCTGAGGCCAGATTTGAACTCAGGTCCTCCTGACTCCAGGGCTGATGCTCTACTCACTGCGCCACCTAGTCGCTCCCCAAAAAGTATTCTTTAGTTTTTATCTGTCCATTGAGGTAGAGTATCTAAAGAACTTTTACTTAATACTTGACTCACATTCCTCCATAGTACTATATGTCTATATATGTATTATAATTTCCCCTATTTGTCTGAATTAGTGAAGATTTTTTTCCACATACTTCCCCAAAGTTGGGAGGTAGGAATACCTTAACCAGTAGAATACTGAGACTAGGGGGGAAAAATACACATGGCTGATCTCCAGAGAGTGAACCATGTGGGAAAGTCCATAGACATCACAGCTTAAATCTTCACACACTGCATTAGGACTGTGATCTAAACTCTTAAAAAAAAATACCCTGATTAAAATGGCAGGAGTGACCTTGGATCATTGCTTCCTGAGGATAAGTGACTGTCTGGGCTTTCTGGCTAGAGGCTCAGCCCGGAGGCATCCACAACTTCCAGACAATTATCACTCCCCTGGAAATGCCCTCATCCTGATTGGTATTGGTTAATTAAATAAATCTAGACTCAAGACTATATTATCTACCCATATGTCATATCCTATATCACTAATGAGTTCTCATCATAGCAAGGTTTTTATTTTATTTTTTTATTTTTGGTGGCAATTCAGAGTTCCTTTTGTTATCCCTACAACCGCCAGTTGCTTATCTTGCAAAGGGGCTTCCTTGTCCTCCTGGTCATGTCTTCATAGCCACTGTGCAAAAGCTGCATCAGCTGGTGTTCTGTTACTGCTTGCTTCTTATGCTTGCCTATCTATTGTCACCTTAGGGATGCAGTTCCTATTTTGCATTAGTACCTCCTATTCATTTGAAATACTCAAAGTCCTTCCTGAATACTTATTCTCACTATAGTTCAATTAAATACGAGAAATATTTATTAAGGAACTAATACTATGTATGAAGCACAGTATTTGGCAATGATTTAAAAAAATTAGTTCCTGCCCTGAAGAAGCTTATGTTCTACTGCTTGAATACAAAATATACTTATACATTATGTTTATTTTTTGTGAATATATATACACACATATATACACATAATTATTGTATAAGCATCTGGGAATCCTTACCTCAGCTACCTCTCCTGATAAGCTGGGTCTTTAGAACTTGGCAAGCTACATCTCCCTTTCAGGGTTCTAGGGGTGCCCCTGAGGGGAAAGGGAGTGGCTTTCACTAACACCATTGACTCAAACTGTGATTAGTGTGCTTCCCCTCCTCCCTCTAAGATCATTAGGTGAGAATCATTTAGTCAGCCAACCTTTGGTAGCTTTTAGAATTCACTACTTAAGTATTTACTAAAGTGGAATGATAAATAAAATTGGTACAAAACATCCCCCAAAAAGTCATGAAACACTCTCCCATAAGTACATACAGAATACAGAGACAATGGGGATAAAGCTTAGGATAAAATTTGTCACAAAGAGGTAACCAGAAGCATACTGGAGCCAGCTTATACTGGCTCTCAATCGTGGATTGTCAAATGTTCAGTGTGAACACATATACTATGGCAAACTGGGACAGCTAGGTGAGGCAGTAGATAGAGTGTTGGGTCTGGAGTCAGGAAGACTCATGTTCCAGAGTTCAAATCTGGTCTCAGACACTTATTAGCTGTGTGGACAAGTCACCTCTTTGACTCACTTTCCTCATCTGTAAAATGAGCTAGAGAAGGAAATGGCAAAGCACTCTAGTATCTTTGCTAAGAAAACCCCAAAGAATCAGACAGAGTTGAAAAAAATGACTGAGTCAAGATGGAGTAGTAGAAGCAGAACCTCCAAGCAGCTCCGGGTTCCCACCTTCCCCAATCAACGTAAAAAGGGAACTCTGAACAAACTTTGGAGCTGCAGAACCCACAAAATGACACAGAGAAGCTAACCTCCCTCTGAGGAAAGCCTGGAAGGCTGGCAGGAATCAACCAGCACAGCACTCTGGGAACCAAGCCAAGACCCACAGGAGCCGGAGGTTTTAGCCCCAGAGCAGGGCTGATCAGCTGCCGGCCTGAGGGACTCTAGATCAGCAGGAGCTGTGGCCATTTCCAAAATTATCAACACATAGATGTGAAGGACAAAGTGAGAGGTCAGTGCAGTCTGGACTTTGGGACCCAGTAAGTGGGAGTGTGTTGGCTTTTGCCCCTGGGGCAAAGAAGCTGCTGAGACACCCAGCACAGCCAGCCAGCACCAAGTGGCAGCTTCAGCTCCTGGCCTGCAGACTGTAGGGGGACCAAGCAACCAGTCAGAGGGGTAATCGTTCTTGCTTTAACCTGCTTGGATCTGGATTGCAGTCTAGGGTGGAGGTCCTGGGGTATATGTCCAGCTTGCCAGAGCGTGTGGAGACCTAAGAGAGGGCACCCATGTAATACCTCTGGCAGCTGAGAAAACCCCATAATTTGGGACCAAAGCTCCCATTTGGTGGCAGAGTCTTACTGTGCCAAAAAGTCCAGGGGTCAAGTGACTGAGTGGCAACATGAGCAGGCAAAGGAAGCAAAGAAAACAGAAGATTCCAACATTAGACTCCTATTTTGGGGACAAAAAGGAGCAAAACATGGAACAGGAGGAATACAGTGAAGTCAGAAACCCTGAACCAAAAGCTTCAAAGGGAAATACGAGCTGGTTACAGGCCATAGAGGACCTTAAGAAGCAGGTAAGAGAAGTGGAGGAAAAATTGGGAAGAGAAATGAGAACGATGCAAGAAAATTATGAAATGAGTCAACATCCTGACTGAGGAAAATCATACCTTACAAAATAGACTAACTGAAATGGCAAAAGAGTCTCAAAAAGGCAATGAGGAGAAGAATGCCTTAAAAAGTCGAATTTGGCAGATGGAAAAAGAATCTCCAAAGCTCAATGAGGAGAATCATTGCTTCAGAATTAGATTGGAGAAAATGGAAGCTAATGACTTTATGAGAAACAAGATGCTGTTAAACAGATCCAAACAAATGAAAGAATAGAAGGCAATGTGAAATATCTCATGGGAAAAACCACTGATCTGGAAAATAGATCTAGGAGAGATAATTTAAAAATTATTGGACTACCTGAAAGCCATGATCAAAAAAGAACTTAGAAATTCATCTCTCCATCTCTAGTCTTACTCTTTAGTTCCATCACCAATGACCTTTTAGACATTTAAAACTGGAAACTGGTTGTCCCATACCCATCTCAAACCTTTCTTCAGCTCTGCATTTCTCATACTGAAAGTACTCTCTGCGCTTGCAGCCTTTTCATGTGATTGACTGGTTCTTCCCAGAACCTCCATTTTAAAGGAAATGCCTAAGAAAGCCATGTCTTTATTCACTTCAGACTCTGGACTTTTTATACCATGCCCCTGCCTGGGTACAGGGGTACCTCCTCCACAATCCCATTCAGCATTATATGTTGTCTTCCTCATTTAGAATGTAAGCCCCTTGAGGGCAGGGATGGTTTTTCTTCTTTCTGCTTGTTTTTATATATTTATGCACCCAGCACAGTGCACAGCAATGGTTGTCATGTGGGAAGATGAGAAATCCAGAGCCTTCTGGACTCTTCTAATTATGTCATAAGTGAGTATTAAAGGTGTTGACTTATTTTAAATTCACTCCACCTCCACTCCCAAACTTGAACCTCTTCTGTATTGAGGACAACACAATCTTTTTTTTTTTTTTTAAAGCAATGGGGTTAAGTAACTTGCTCAAGGTTACACGGCCAGGTGTTTCTGGGTGGGTGCTAAGTGTCTGAGCCTGGATTCGATCCCCAGGTCATCCTGACACTGGGGCCAGTGCTCTTACTCACTGTGCTACCTGGCCGCCCAGAGGACAACACAATCTTTCCAGTAACTTAGCTTTACAAATCTCCTTATCCCAATCTTCTCACCACCTCTCCCTTCCTCCACACAATCAGTAGTCAAATATTGATGCTCCTACCTCTATAAGCACTCCCACATACCTTGTCACTACTCACACAATCACCACTTTGTTTCAGACCCTTATTGTCTTTGGTCTGGACTATTGTAATAGTCTCCTTGCTTCAAATGTCTCCCTATTCCAATCATAAATGCTTCCTCCCTCCTTTCCTTCTTCCTCCCTTCTTTTTCCTTCTTCCCTCTCTCCATTCTCCCTCTTCCTTCCTTCCTTCTCTCTCCTCCCCAGCAAAACCACCATTTCCCCAGGTTATCAGGGAAAAGGGAAAAGAACCTCTATGTTCTAAAATATTCACAGCAGCTCTATTTGTAGTTGCAAAGAATTGGAAATTGAGGGGATGTCCATCAATTGGGGAATGGCTGAACAAGTTATTATATATGATTGTGATGGGATACTACTGCAGTATAAGGAATAATGAACTGGTTGATTTTAGAAAAACATGAAAAGGCTTGCATGAACTAATGAGTAGAAATGAGTAGAACCAAGGGAATGTTATACAAAGTAAAAGTAATGTTTGGAGAATAATTATGAATTATCAAACTATTCTGAATATTATAGAAGTATACATAGTATGGTTTCACGTATATTTATAAATCTGTGTAAAATGGTGATCTTCTCTAGTATTGAAGAGATTACCCATAAAGAGGGTTAGGGTTGCTGTGAAGACCCCAAAATACCAATACACAGGGTCCTGCCAAATAAATTCAACTCAAGTCTTCTCAGCCAAAGAAGAGTAAAGTTTATTAAAAGTTTGCTTGTATGAGACACAGAGTAAGTCTGTCCTAGGTCATTCTATGGAGCTCTCACAGACATGAAGTGAAGATGGGATCTTATATACAGAAAGTTGTGGGAAGAATCTAGGGGTGGTCTAGGTGAGAAGTTTGGGGAGGGTCTTCAGGAGAAGTCAGATGAGGTCAATAAGTGATTAAGGGTGGGAAGCTACTGAAGGCTACCTGGAGACTACAAGACAATGGTGGGCTAGGCCAGTTCAAGGATAGATTCATATTTTGATAGACTCAAAGGTGGGAAGTAGATGGACAATGGAGGCCAGTAACAGAGGTTTGGGCCCAGCCACAATGTAAGGTTAATGGCCTCATGCAAATGCCTCATCAAATGGGATGATTTAATCAGAGTTCAAGGGGAGTTCCCAGAGCCTGCACCTCATCATTCCCCCCTCAAACAAATGGGACCCAAATTCCTTTGGGGTAAAGGGCAAAGGTCTCAGCTTCTGAAAGTACTTCCTGCTGGCAAGCTGTGTAGAGCTGTCCCTGCTTCTCTGGATCCTGTTCAAGGGGGTCAGATTTCACATTCAAGGGGTCAGACTCCAGAACATGGATGATGCCAGGTCCAGTGGATTCGGTTGGAGATTGGCATAACCTTAGTGGTCATCCAGAGGTTGATGGCTTGAACCCTGGAGGAGATAAACCTGGCAAAGACCAAACAGGCACCAAAAAAAAAAAAAAAAATAGAAAAAATACAATTTCCCTGGTATAAAAGACAATTTTCCTGGTTGGAATTAATGAAGACTATGGCAAGGCCGAATGCTATCAGATATCCCTTTCCTTTCCAAATTTGCTCCATGGACATTTAGCACATGGAAAGCAATAGCCACCACAGAATCTAATATTTCTAAAAAACAGGCAGCTCCCAAAGCCTGTTCTCTCCTTCCATCATCATACAGAGTAAAAGGTTTTTCCTAGATTGGGTAAAACTGGAGTGGTGGTCAATTTAATTTTAAAAGCTTTCACCTGGTGATCTGGGCCCCACTCTAGACAGAATAAGTCAGGGCCTTGAGTAGCAATTAATGGTTGCAATTCCTCCTAGGCCTTGGGTTTAATTGAATATAGACCATGATGGGGGGACACTTTAGGATCTAGGAGTCAAAAAAATGCTTGTGTGGCAGAAGTAGCTCACCCAGGAATTTCCTGATTCCAAACAATTGACTCAACTATCTCCCACACTCCTGAGGGAACATGGGGAGATCTGGGAGGCTTAGCTAGAGAAAATTGGCTTCCCAATTCAACCAACAGGTCCCTTCCCAACAAGGGGACAGGATAAGAGGAGAGAATAAGGAAGGAGTGTTCAAACAACAGATCCTCAAGAAGGCAGGGGACTGGGTATGTCTGGAAGCCATCCCATAGTTTCTCCTTCCATGCCCCTGACCTAACTGGTCAAGGGGAGGGTAGAACCAATTGGTTAGAGCAGAGAACTTAGCCATAATGAAGTGAGTAACCTTACCTTCAGCCTCAATGTTTGCCCAGAGTTCAGTGAGAGAAATGGAGAAGGTGGGAGCACTGGCAAGCCCAATGCTTCCCCGTCATTCCAGTCTTGAGAAGACTGGAGGACAGGATACTGGGAGGCGGCTCTACCACTTTTATATACAGAAGGTTGTGGAGAAATCTAGGGGTGATCTAGAGGAGGAGTTTGGGGAGGGTCTTCAGAAGGAGTTAATGAGGTCAATGAGTGATCAAGTGTGGGAAGTTTCTAGAGGCTACCTGGAGCCAACAGACAATGATGGGCTAGGCCAGTTCAAGGGTGGATTGATATTTTGATAGCCTCAATGGTGGGAAGTAGATGGACAGTGGAGGGCTAGGTTAGTTACATAGGTCTGGGCCCAGCCACAATGTAAGGCTTATGCCCTCATGCAGATGCCTCATCAAATGGGACAAATTCATCAGAGCTCAAGGGGGGTTCCCAGAGCCTGCACCTTATCATTCCCTCCTCAAATGCCTCATCAAATGGGACAATTTAATCAGAGTTCAAGAGGGCTTCCCAGAGCCTATACCTCAAAGATTCAAGGAGGGCTCAAGGGGATTCCCAGAGACTACATTTCATCAGTATGGGAGTAGGGATGGAGGAGAGGGGAGAAAGACAATTTGGAACTTTAAAATATAACAAAAAATGTAACTAAAATTAATTTCAAAAGAGCAAAAATATTTTTTTTAAAAGGGCCCACCTTCTCAATCCACTCCCAATCCACATGAAAGCTCCGCACCCCCAAGAAAGGTATGACTTCAGAAAATTTGAAATTCATAAGGAGTAAAGATAGAGACAACAAAATGCAAAGGTAGAGTCCTTTCAGGCCTGGCTGAATCATTCTACCTCTGGGAAAGGATTTGAAGCATATGAAAAGGCCAGGAAGAGACAATTAACTTGTCCTCAGAGCATAGGTACCTTTTCCCCTAGCACTTATTTTCACAGACTAACAGGAAAACCTTAGAATTTTTTTTTTAATGGTAAATTATGACTTCTAAACCTGTTTGGTCATTTTTGGACAAATAACTATTATCTGGTTATGTCCCAGACTGTAGAGATGAAGATTTGCGAAATGTACCTTAAGTTAGGTGAAGTCTTTCACTAAGGGGACCCAACCCTGAATCAGGGATAGTTGCAGAGAGGAAAAGCCATACCTCTACGCTTCCCCCTTCTGACTGGATAATGCAAAGCCCCAGAGTCAAGGCCCTCAGTAAGTAGAAATGGAAAGGTTTCTCACTTTTCTAGCCTAAGGTTTCATCCCAGCTGAGACCTACAGCTGAGCCAGGCAGCTGTATCATGATTAAAGGAACTGTTGCTCCTGTTCACTCATGTCCCATTCTTTGTGGTCTCATTTGGGATTTTCTTGACAAAGATGCTGGAGTGGTTTGCCATTTCCTTCTTCAGCTCATTTTACAGAGGAAACTGAGGCAAACAGAGTTAAGTGATTTGCCCAGGGTCACACAGCTAGTAGGTGTCTGAGGTCAGATTTGAACTCAGAAAAATGAGTCTTCCTGACTCTAGACCTGGTTTTTTATCTACTGTACCATCTAGCTGCCCATGTTAAAGGAACTATGAAAACATGCTAATATTAAATACATTTGCAATTAATGATCTATCAACTAAAATTTTTATGGAAAAATGTTATTAAGTTACAAAAGGATCTACATAGAAAATTATTAATGATAGGATATTTCAACATCCCTCTTTCAGAATATGTCAAATATAAAGGTAAATAATAGTTATGCAATTGATCAAAATGCTGCAAAAAATAGATTTGATAGATGTATAGAAACCCTAATATATTTATTAAAATTATTTTCTTCCAAATGTGCAAATGCACATGTTATTTTTTTAAAAATCACACACTAAGACCTAAAAATTTACAAGTAAATGCTAAAAAATAAAAGGAAAATGTAAACACTGTTTTTTATCAATCATAATGCAATTAGCATAGTAACAAACAAAGGAAATATGATGAAAATACTTAAGGCTTAATAGAGTCTAAAAATGTTTATTACTTGTCAAATCACAGAAACAGATGCATGTCCCACATGGAGAACCTTTTGATTCCACTGTTGGGTCTTTGCCTTTTTGTAGGCTTTATTGGAGGTAAATAATTTTAGTTACATTAAGGAAATCTAATGGCATGTACATATTGTTAGCTTTTATTCTTGGTCTGTGAAGTATTATCTGCTTTTTCTAAAATTTTTAACTGGTTTATCATGCATTCTAAGAAGATCTATCAATTTTCTTCCTCCGTTTTGATGAGGAAATATTAAACTTTCCAGAGGTGACTTGGGGTGGTGGGACCTGTGTTTCACTGATAATGTGGGTTCACCACACTTAGACCTGGGAAAACTGGGCACCTATCCCAAGCCTCCTAACTTAGGGGGTCTATGCTTTGGAGGACAGCAGTAGTAGCTTCTCAGAACCCCAATGACTATGACCTATTGTCATTCAGAGATCCACCAAACTTGAGACAAGAATGTCACCAACAATTACTGATTTTAGAATTGACTGTGCCTTTGATTTTAGCCTGGAACCTGGGGTCCCTTTGTCTATTGGGTGGCTGAAAGCGGGAGAGTCCAGAAACCCTGGCTGCCTTGGGTTTCTGGCATGGACCTTAGGAAATCGACTCAGTAGCTACCTCCCAGGTTAGCATAAACTTTTATCATGTTTCCTGGTCCCTGCATGGGGGAGGAGCTCTTCAACTTCACCCAGTGCACCCTACCAACATTTTCTTTGGGGTAGAGGAGAGAGGAGAATAACCTGTGCTCTCTGCTTGAATCCCTCATGGATCTGTCTTTCTGCTGATGCCAACCCTAAGATTTCTACACTGAAGCTGGTAATCCATACATTCCTTGAGGTAGATCTGAGGCCTGTCATATCATATACCACCCTGCTGATATTTATCTGTACCCCCTCACAACATCCCACCTGGACACTACATAGAAACTACACAGGCACTGATTGAACAACCAGCAAATACATAATGACTTCTTCTCTATCCATTATTTCAAATCTTCAGCAATAAATCAGTATACTTCACATTAAATCATGAGTTTTGTAATACATTTTTTAATCAAATTGTTTATATAGACTCCACTAAAAAAAATTCCTTGGGTCACACTAACCGTAAGAATGGCTTCTTTTATAAGGACACTTTTGGGGGCAGAGCCAAGATGACAGAGTGAAAGCAGGGACTTCCTTGAGATCTCCCCCAAACACCTACAAATACCTGTAAAAAATGACTCTAAAAAATTCTAGAGCAGCATAACCCACAAAATGACAAAGTGAAACACATTTCTAGCCCAATACAACCTGGAAGGTCGATAGGAAAGGTCTGTTGCACCAATCTGAGAGAGAAGCACAGTACAGCATGGGCTATGCCAACACAGACCAGACCACAGCAACACCCTGAGTAGGCCTCAAGGGACTGAATCACTGAGAACTGTGGTAATTTCCAGACTTCTCAACCTACAAATACTAAAGACAGCTTAGAAGGTCAGTAGGAAAGTCTATGGGACCTGGGTGAGAAAGGAACATAGTGTAGCCCCAGCCCCAGGGCAGTTGCAGGGTGGCAGCAGTGGCTACTTCCAGAGCTCTCCACCCACAGACAGTGGGGGGATCGAGTGGTTGATTAGAGGGGGATTGCAAGGATCTCTTGTTGGTGCTGAGGCAGGATTCTCTTGCTTTGCCCTTGCTTGGATAAGGGTCACAGTCTTGGGTGGCAGTCCTTGGGCAAGGAGGATCATTGGCATGGCAGAGTTTGAGGCAGCTGTCAAGGGGGGATCCTCCTCACAGTTCCAAGGCAGACAAGAGTACTTATGGTCACTCACAGATCAGAGCACAGGCCAGAAGAGGAGTAAACACCTCTCCTTTGATCATACCATCTTGAAAGAACTAAAAATTTATAGGTCCCTAGAAATGTCTCTGAAAACAGCTGTACAAAACCCCTAAAGCTTGGAACAAACACTCTCCACTCTGGAAGCAGAGACCTCCCTTAACAAAGACCTAAAAAGTTAAGGAATTGGCTGGAAAAATGAGAAAACAGAGGGGAAAAAATCAAACTATAGAATCTTACTTTGGTGAAAAGGAGGACTAAAACATACAACCAAAAGACAACAAAGTCAAAGCTCTTACATCCAAAACCTCAAAGAAAAATATGAATTGGCCATGGAAGAGTTCAAAAAGGATTTTGAAAATCAAGTAAGAGAAGTAGAGGAAATATTGGGCAGAGAAATGAGAGTGATGTGAGAAACTCATGAAAAATGAGTCAACAGCTTGCTGAAGGAGATCCCAAAAAATGCTGAAGAAAATAACACCTTAAAAATAGACTCGACCCAAATGGCGAAAGAGATCTGTTATGGCAATGGGAATTTGAAGACCTTCCCTGCCCCCTAATAGGTCCAATGTAATCACATGGAGCCTGTGGTGGGAGAAGTCTGCTGATTTTTTCCAGTGCCTCTTGCCTCCCTGTCTTCTGCATCAGACTGATCACGGACCCGCCTGCTTGCAACACTGTGCTAGGCCATCTACTTCCTTGACTCAAGAGTAACTGCATCCCACTGACCAGATTACTAATGCTGATGGCATTTCCAGAACCCAATTCTCTAGCGTTTCCGGATCTCTGCCAGGCCTTGATGGCCAACACAGCCATCTCAGGACTTGCAAAGTCTTACTTCACATCAATCTGCATTGCATTCCCCTATTTCACCATTGTCCCTTACTGCCTCATGGCAAGGATGATGGATTAGACTTTAAAGGGGTTATTTTGTCGTTGTTGTTGCTGTCATTTTTATCTTTGGACTTATCATAATTGATAATGTTATTATAGTTGCTATGGAATTATTTTCATTCTTCTTCTAAGTGTTATATTCCCAGGGACCTATAAGGGCCCTGAACTCCAACTGTTATGGAGTTCAGATAGAAATAATCAGGGAGAAGGGTGGAGCCAAGATGGTGGAGTAGAAGCACAAACTTGGAGTGAGCTCCCACTCCAATCACTTCCAATACATGTAAAGCCTGTACAGAAGCCTGTACATGCAGAATATGTACAATACAGATGTATGGTATATATAATTGTATTATATATAATATAAATGTATTATATATGTAATATATGTATATATATATATATATAGTCTATATAATAATGTACAATACAGAAGCCACAAAGAGACAGAGAGAAACAAATCTCCCACTGAAGGCAGATGGACAGGAAAGGTCTATTGCCCTGAGCTGGGAGCCCAGTGCAGTTCTCCATGAGCCCCATGGATCTGGCCCCAGGGCAGCCCCTACCAGCAGCTGTCAGAGAAGTCTTCAGGAGAGTGAATCACCAGCAGCTGTGGCAGTTTCCAGACTTCTAAACCCATAAATGCCAAAGACAAAGTAATAATTAAGTGTGAAAATCAGTTGGAATGGCGGAATGGAAGAGTGTGGTATGGCCCCTGCCCCTGGGGTGAGAAGCAGCAGCTGTGCTGCTGCGGTGTGGCTGCCTCAGGAGCTCCTGGCCTGAAGATTGTAGGGGGACCAAGTGACTATTCAGAGGGTAATTGTTCTTGCTTTAACGTGCTTGGATCTGGATCGTAGTCTTGGGTGGTAGT
Source organism: Petaurus breviceps papuanus (assembly GCF_028583685.1). Taxonomy (NCBI): domain Eukaryota; kingdom Metazoa; phylum Chordata; class Mammalia; order Diprotodontia; family Petauridae; genus Petaurus; species Petaurus breviceps. The sequence continues at coordinate 2,084,268 of NW_027187315.1, forward strand.
CCTGGGGTGAGTGGCCAGTGAGCCAGAGCTTGTGGGGGCTGTAGAGAGAGTGCCCTCTTAATAGCTCCAGCAGCTGTAAAATACCCAGCGACTTGGGACAAACTCTCTCCATTCTGGAAGCAGAATTCTACCATGGTGAACAGCTCAAAAGTCAAGTAATTGGCTGGCAATATGAGCAAGCAGAGGAAGCACAAAGAGACCATAGAATTCTTTGGGGAACAAAAAGGATCAAGGAATGGAGTGGGAGGAGGACAATGAAGTCAGAACTCCTGCATCAAAAGCCTCCAAGAAAAATATGAACTGGGGGTGGCTAGGTGGCTCAGTGAATAGAGCACCGGCCCTGGAGTCAGAAGGACCAGAGTTCAAATCCAGCTTCAGACACTTAACACTTAACTAGCCATGTGACTTTGGGTAAGTGACTTAACCCCAATTGCCCCTCCAAAAAGCAAAAAAAAAAAAAAAAAGAAAAATATGAATTTGTTATAGGCCACGGAGGAGCTCAAGAAGGATTTTGAAAATCAAGTGAGAGAAGTAGAGGAAAAATTGGGAAGAGAAATGAGAATCATGCAAGAAAATCATGAAAAGCAAGTCAACAACCTGCTAAAGGAGACCCCCAAAATACTGAAGAAAATAACACCTTAAAAAATAGACTTAATCAAATGGCAAAAGAGGCCCAAAAGAAATCATAAGGAACTTGTTAAAGTTTAACTATTTACATTTCTACATGGGAAAACAATCATGGTAACTCATAAGACTTTTCTCAGTAGAAGGATAGTTGAAGGGAATATATATGTATATAAATGTATATATACATATATGTGTATGTATAGGAGGGTATATGTGTGCATAAATATATATGTGAGTGTGGGCATATGTATGTCCATGTATACATAGACAGAGGGCACAGGATGAGTTGAACATGAAGGGATTATATCTAAAAAATAAAATTAAGAGGTAAGAGAGGAATTTATTGGGAGGAGAAAGGGAAAGATAGATCAGGGTAAATTATCTCATATAAAAGAGGCAAGAAAAACTGTTACAATGGAGGGGAAGAGCAGGAAGGTGAAAGGGAATGGGACAACCTTATTCTCATTTAATTTGGCTTAAGGAGGGAATAACATACACACTCAATTGGGTATCTTACCCTACAGGAAAATAGGGGGGTAGGGGATAAGAAGGGGGATGATAGAAGGGAGGGCAGATTGGGGGAGAGGGTAGTTAGAAGCAAACATTTTTGAAAAGGGATAGGGTCAAAGAAGAAAATAGAATAAGTGGGGGGCAGGATAGAATGGAGGGAAATACAATTAGTCTTTCACAATATAACAACTATGGAAATGATTTGGGTAACTATATATGTACAACCTATATTGAATTGCTTATCTCCCAGTAGGGGCAGGTAAGGAGGGAAGAAGGGAAAAAATCTGGAACTAAAAGTTTTAAAGACAAATGTTTAAAAAAATGTGCTGGTTTTTTGTTTTTTGTTTTTGTTTTTGACATGCAACTGGGAAATAAGATATACAGGCATTAGGGTATAGAAATTCATCTTGCCCTACTAGAAAGTTAGGGGGTGATGGGGAAGGATATGAGAGAACAGATTGGGGGAAGGGGTGTTCAGTAAGCTTGCAATTTTGGGGTGGGGTAGGGGAAAGATGGGGAGAAAAAATTGTAACTCAAAATCTTGTGGAAATGAGTGTTGGAAACTAAAAATAAATAAATTTTTTTTAAAAAGAAGAGACAACAAAAAGAAATAATTTTAGGAAAAGTCAATTATATTGCTACTGGTATGGAGTGGAACTGGACCTGTAATTTCCCTGGTATAGATAAATGCCAGATGAGGAAATGTTCTCCACTTATGCATATCAGCACCTTTTCTACACCTTATCACCTTAAAGAGTTGTTTAGGATTCTCAGAGGTTAAGAGTTTACCTAGGATTATGCAGACAATACAGGTGAGAAGCAGGTCTTCAATCTAAGTCTTATAATTTTAAGGCCAGCTCAAATCCAGTATTTTACACTGCCCTTCATCGTGCTATTGTTCTTATATATTTAATGAGTTCTGAAGACTATTGTACTGGTGAGTAAAAGGGCTACTGTTTAAAAAAGTCAATAAATTAATCAGTGAGCATTTTTGTATGTTTTATGTTTCCCAACTACGTGCTAAAACAAGTTTTAAACACTAAGTTTTTTAAAGTTTTGAGTTCCAAATTCTATTCCTCTATTCTCCGTCCCCCCAAGATAGTAAGCAATAAGATATAGGTTATACATGTGCAATCATGTAAAACATTTCCATGTTAGTCATTTTGTATAAGAAGACTGAAAAAAGAAAAAGAAAAAGTGAACAATAGCATGCTTTGGACTGTATTCAAATAATATTAGTTCTTTCTCTGGAGACAGACAGTATGCTTCATCATTAGGCCTTTGGGATTGTCTTGGATCATTGTATTGCTGAGAATAGCTAAGTCATTCACCATTCTTCATTGGCAATATTGCTATTACTGTGTACAATGTTCTCCTGATTTTGCTCACTGCACTTTGCATCAGTTCATATAAGTCTTTCTAGGTTTTTCTGAAATCATCCTGCTTGTCATTTCCTATAGCACAATAATATTCCATCACAATCATATATCACAGCTTATTTAGCCATTCCCCAGTTGATGGATATCCCTTCAGTTTCCAATTTTTAGCCACCACAAAAAGAGCTGCTATAAATAATTTTGTACAAATAGATCCTTTTCCCCTTTTGGGGGGACATCTTTGGCATATAGACCTGGCAGGGGTTTTTCAGCAAGTATTTATCGAATATCTACTATTGTCAGAAAATGTACTAGGTATTGGGGAAGAGTATTGGGATGTATTCATCTTCTGTGAGTCTGCAGCATCTTTGGGAACTCCGGCAGTAGGCAGGACAACAGAGACAATACACACTTCATCTAGTTCGTTAAGCTCCTTAAGGAAAACCTTCCTGTAATTTCTGGTGGCATTGGCCTGACCTTGAAGTACTATCACAAACCTCTCCATTTCTGAAAGCTAATTCAAATAACTCAGCTTGCATCTGCCATCTTCCTCAAGTCCCTCTTACCAGACCCTCCTGTATGCTGTCTCTGGGATTCTGGGCTCTACAGGGGAGCTTCCTTCTTATCTTGCCCAGAACCATGAATCCAGGTCTCTTCCTGGCCATGTCCAGACCAGGCCACCATATGTACCAAGCCTAGTTCCCTTTATACATTATCTTCTCTCATAAGAATATAAGTTTCTTAAGGGCAGGAATTATTTTACTTGTATTTGCACCTCCAGCTCTTAACACAGAGCCTGGCATATAATAAATACTTAATAAATGTTTTGTCATTGATTCGTTCGCTTCTTTGCAGACATATGGATGACTGAGTTCATCATTATTGCCCTTGGAGGGTGTTTTGATTCTACAATTAGTCTAAGTTGTTCCATAGGATCCATCCAGAAGTGAACTTTGCTTTACTTGTGTGACTCTTGGCTCAAAAACTGCAGTGTCAACCTTTACTGCTATTCTTTGTTAAATGTTGTTGCTGCTGTTATTGACAAAGATTATGTCTTATCTAAGTATAACCATGATCCAGAATTATAGCTTTGGGTTTATATGAAGTCAGCTCAGTCTTGGGAACATTTCACAAATCTCTCTTTTGATTATTTTGTCCCTACCCCAGGGTTCCTTCTAGGAACATCAGAACATAACTCAGTTTTAGGTTTCTATAGAAAAGGTAAAGGGCTTTGTTTCCTATGCAAGCCCTCAGGCCAACAATACATTAAATATAGGACAAGTTGTTGGGATTTTCTTTTTTCCCAGTAGAAAAAGAAAAACACAAAAGACTTACACAGCACCAAGCTGTTAAAAAATCTCCACCTTCCCAGGGACCTATATTGACACTTTCAAATCTATATTAATATTCTGAGCCCTGGCCTCTCCCTGCCCACCCCATACCTCTGAAAGAAGAAAACACTTAGAGTTGATAGAGTTGCCTGCTTTCCTCCAGTGAGCACCTCTTCCCCGGGGATCACATGGTGCACTCCTGTCCCAGGCCCATGGGACTCCATCCCTCCTGAGATCTCATGGTTCCCTGCAAGAAGATGAGAGGGAAGTGAGAGGGGGAGAGAGTGGGTCACAGATGAAGGCTTTCCCTCCAAGGAGTCTAGGTGCCTAAATCTGCCTCTTCTTTTCCTGTCTCTCAGCTCTGGGTCCCTCAAACTCTGCTTTCTCTTTTAAAGACTAAGTCCAAGGTAAATGCACTGGCCTATGACTATTAATCTTCTTCAATTCCTATAAGAAGACAATCACAATGCCAGAACAAAGATTTTATTGTGGGTGTTAGTGAGGACCCAAAATAATGCCTCAGTGCACCGTTCCATCCATAAGCTTTGTATCATCCACACCATCAAAGTGCTAGGCATTTAGTACATATTTATTGTGTTGTTGATACAGAAACTAGGGCTTTCGTGAGTGATTGAAGGTCATGTAGCTAGTAAGTATCCAAACTGAGACACACACCTAGGTCTTCTGACTATAAAATCAACAGTCTTTCCTTCTATACCATTCTGACTCTATTGCTAGATCCTGCCAGAGCTGGTGTAGCACATAGAGTGCCAGGCCTGGAGTCAGGAGGACCTGAGTTCAAATTTTACCTGACACTTACTAGCTGTGTGATCCTGGGCAAGTCACTTAACTCTGTTTGCCTCAGTTTCCTCATCTGTAAAATGAGCTGGAGAAGGAAAAGGCAAACCACGTTAATATCTCTGCCAAGAAAACCCCAAATGGGATTGTGAATAGTCTTACCCGACAGAAATGACTGAACAAAAACAAGTCAGAGCTTTTTCTGTGTTAAGAAACATGGGGTTACCTCCATGCTAGAAGGAAGCATCAAAGTAGGACTGGAAGGGAAGTAACTGAACATGAACACATGTGTACACACATGTATAATACACACAAGATGTGTGTGAAGTGCATGCACATTATACTGTACAATGTACATATGCATATATGTAAACATGTATGCGTGCATGTTACACACATGCATGGAAGGGCACAATAAATAGGTCAAATTAATACTGTGATGTGTTCCGGATGGGAGAAGAGCAAAATGGAGAGACAGCTGAACGTAGGGACCAAAGAACTGGATTCAAATCCTACTTTTGTCCCTTTCTAGCTATGTGACCTTGGACAAGTTACAATTTCTCTGTGCCTCAATTTCCTTATCAATAAAATGAAAATAATGCCTCTTTAATTCAGTGACTACTTCACAGGGCAGTTGTGAGGCTTACAACCAATAAACCATGGAAAGAACTCTGTAAATAAGGGCCATGCTCTGGCCTCCTGAGATCTCCCTGCTTAAATGTGTGGCATCATGACGGCTAAGATTCTTTGTTATTGCTCAGTCGTGTCTGACTTGTAGTGACCCCATTTGGGGTTGGCTTCTCCAGCTCATTTTACAGAGGAGGAAATTTCAACCTAGAGAAGACAAAGTTCCACTGCTAATAAATTACAGAACTAGGATTTGAACTCAGGCCCTTTGAATCCTAGTTCATTTTTTTTTTTTAATCTTCAAACCTGCAACAGATGCCTCTATTCTTTTCTCACTATTTATCTTCTGAAAACAATTTGTGATGCATGTAGCCATTCTGTGTTCAATGGCCCACAGAGCTGCAGCTGGGATCTCAGTTTACTTTAAATCACATTTATAGAACCATAGAATCACAGTGTTATCACCATAGGGGGAGGGGGAGGAGACACAGCTGAGCCACAAAGGCAGTAAGGGAGCAGTTTGAACCAGAAGTGAACAATGGGGTTTCTGTTTTATCAAGACTGCCTCTAGTCAGGACTTTTAAAGCCAGGAGGTAATGCAATTATGACCCCACTAGGAGAAACCAGTCCCCCTCTTGCCTCCTTCCTCCCCCTGAATTTTGCACTGTTTGGCCTTAGCGCTTCAGGACCTGGTTTCTCCTCGTGGAGGCGGGGGTGGTGGGAGGGGGGGAGGGGGAGGGGAGGGGGAGCCAGAGAGAGAGAAAGAGAGAGGGAGAGAGAGGGAGAGAGGGAGAGAGAGAGAGGGGGTGTGGCTCGGGTGCGTGGGTGTGTGTGGCTGGGCGGGGTGGGGGGGGTGTGTGTGTGTGTGTGTGTGTGTGTGTGTGTGTGTGTCCCTTTCAGAGTATCCAGAGTACCTGTCACTGAGCTGACTTGACACTATGACAATGGACACCATTCATGTAATTTAGAAGTAGTTTGTGGTGATTTTCTTCCTTTTTCAGATTGCCCAGGGCTACCAGGGGCCCTGGCCTTCCAAAACAAAAACTTGGAGGCATGCTGCACACTCAACAATCCAGACAAGTTTTACTAAATGAAATCCAATCATCTAACCTTTTATCATTGACCTGTACTGGCAGGACTCTAAGTGTGGGGACACTAGTAATGAAAGCACTAATCCCTTGTGCATGCCACCCATACAGAGAATGGCAAGCCCTCAGCTTCTCACTTTCACCTGCAAATCCACAACAGAAATACAAAATCACTGCCAGGATTGTCTCGAACCAGTTAATTAGCCCTGAAACATATTCTCACCACAGTCGCTGTACATTGCTGTGCTTGCAACATCCAGGCCAACTTCTGATCCCTCAAAACCACACACAAACGGCCACTGTGCCTAACTTCCTGACATTCCTAAATGACTTCCCAGAGTTTCTATCTCTTATTCCCTGATTTCAGCTGTCTCCACATGGGATCTGGGGAAGAAGCCTTCACTTAGATGCAGCAGCATTTGTTTCTGCCTCTTCTCTCAGTCCCACAGCACACTTACTTCTTAGAAATAGAACTTCTTCCTTCAGGGTTCCATTTAGGTTAGGAGAGTTAGGAGCGACAAGAAAGGTCATCTCCTCCTACTCCTAACTGTATTCATTCATGCCTTCCATAATGTTCTGAGCAGAGCAACTCCCTCTCATTCTCCCCCATGACTTGGCTGGGGCTATGCTGCTCACGACTCTCCCCTCTAGATGGGCAGTCTTCCTCACTGTCTGACAGTGTAATATGCTAACCACTGTTATCTCTATTTGATTCTCTCATTGTCCTGTACTTCCTGACCTCTGTCCTCTCCATCTTCCAAGGCCCCACATATAAACCAACAGGATCTGACTTATTCAGGAAAGGCTGGAATGAGCTCCTGCCACTATCAAACTCTCTACTGACAAGTTTCTGACTCCCCAGGTTATTCCCTAACCCATTTCTCCAGCTTTTTAAGTTCTCTGCCAGTACTCACATTCAGTTCCTTGCCATTTCACCCATTGCGCTTGGGTGAATTTCAATGCCTTTATGTTGGATATTTCAGGGTTTTTTGGTGTCCTTGTATTCCTTGGACCTTGCACACACATAATAGTTTAACAAATATATATTGAATAGCCATTTTCCAGGGGAGGTAAAACTAAGACCCAAATTCCCTGTGACACATAATACACTCCTAGAAAGCTGTTGTCTACCTATCTCCCTGAAACCTTTCCAGACTAAAGCAACACAAATTGATGTGTTTTTTGTTCATTTGTTTTTTAGTCATGTCTGACTGTTTACTACCCTTTTCTTGGCAAAGATACTGGAGTGGTTTGCCATTTTCTTCTTCAACTTATTTTATAGATGACAAAGCTGAGGCAAACAGGGTTAAGTGATTTGTCTAAGGTCACATAGCTAGAAAGTGTCCGAGGCCAAATCTGAACTCAGGTCTTCCCGACTCCAGACCCAGCACTCCATTCATTCATTGTGCCACCTAACTGCCTGGAAAAGTCTCCTTAGGACAGAGCATTTTGGCAATTCATATCTGGGATTTTTAGGGTTCACTACTACAGCCTTCTGAACCTTACCTTTAAAAAAACCCAAACTCCCAAACATCGGTTGTCATTACACTTTAAAGCAGCTCAAAGTTTGGTCTGGGGACCCCTGGGTATCTCCTTGACCTTTTAAGAGGGCCTGAGAGGTCAAAGCTATTTTTCATAATAATAGATATTTTAATTTCTAATATGGTCAATTTCAATAGCCATAACCTACACAAACAAAACCTCTTTGGGGGTGTCTGCAATAATTTTTAAGAGTGTAAAGGGGTGCTGTAAAGGACTGTTGCCTTAAAGGCTTAAGGGACTTGGAAAAGTGGGGGGGAGAGGGAGAAGGGGAGGGGATGGGAAAGCAATGGTCTTTGCAGACAGTTTTCTACTGATTCAGGGATTTTGTTTGTTGAGTCAGATCATGCATTCAGAGTGATGGAATAACTAATCTAATCTAAACTGAGTGTGGGCCACTTTGCCAGATGGCTCCCTTTGTATACTCACGTGTGTGGTGGTTCAGGGGGGCAAAGTACACCAGGCAGCATACAGTTACAGGGGTATTGTAGTTGTATTTGCTGAGATCCAAATCTGCTTTTTCTTTTGAGTGGGGCTTGAAGGGGGGTTGGGGATGGGGGAGGGGCAGAATGAGTTTTTTCTCCTCAGGGACCTTGCCAAGCTAACACCACAGAGCTATTGCAAACTCACTTGGATAATAGACATTCTTTTTAAAACATTCAGGGATGCAAAAGGCTTCTCTTTCTGTGACCTAGAAATAGAGCGAATGTGTTGATTGGACTTGAAAAGTTTTTATTTTTTAATAGAAAAAGATTTTACATAAATAAACATATTCTTCCATTCTATCATCATCGTCAAGAAGGATTCCACCAAGAAGGCCTGGAAAAATTGAGGGCTACCATGTTCCTAGACCTGGAGCTTTTAGGGAGCCATAAGGGATCCAGGCGAGAAAATATAAGATCAAGAGAGTGCTCAAAGGTCATCAAGAAAATACTTAACTGACCTTGGAGGCTATACAAAATCTGTTCTTATTTAAGAAGTTGAGAAAGTCTATCTCATTTTTCCAAAATGATTTTTCAGTAATAAGTTCTGCTTAACAATGCTTTCCTAGAAATCACAGGGCCTGATAGATGAAAGGGCTTTGCTATTTGCCATGTGTGTTCATTGCATAATGGTTATTTGATGGGAAGGAAGCCAATCCTTGGATATAAAGCTTAGGTACCCCTTCTCCCTGTTAATGAATAGTGATTAGGAATTTAACTGGAACCTAAAAATTACATCTCCTAGACTAACAATATTTAAGAGCGCAGATACATATAATTTCATTGTGGCATCCCGTCTCTCTGAGAACAGAGTTTTTCATCTCCAAACTCTTACTTCTCTTCCTGACAGGAATCAAAGCCTCCTTTTGAAAAGTGTGTGTGTGGGAGGGAGACAGAAACATTAGAGAAATATCTATTTTGCCTTCTTGTCAACCATACACAGCACACTCCTTATTATGAGGGCCTTGCTTTATAAAGAAGAAAAACAGTTAAGGGTGAACAGAAATAAAAGTCAGGAAAAGTGGTGAATTTAGAGAGAAGCTCCACATGTTCAAAACAGAACTAATTATCTTCCCTACCTCTACTTGCACTTCCAAAGCCATACTTCTGTCAAACTTTCCCACCTGTCAAGGGTACAACCATTGTTGTCATGAATGTTAGAGACTTCAGTGTCCATTCAGAGTCGTGGGGCATTCCCTCAAATTGCAGTGGAACATGGATAATAAATCAGCAAAAGAAGCTGAGAAAGAGCAGTCAGGAAATAAAAGAAACATTTTTAAAAATTCATTTCTCATTTCATTAGGAATCTGGAGCATGTTTTTATATAGTCATTAATAGTTTATAGTTCTTTTTTAATTGTTTCTTCATATCTTTGGACTGATTATACATTGGGGAATGTGGTGCTTTTGAATTTTTATACATTTAAAGAACTGATTTTTGGTCAACAAAGTGAATCATACCTTAACTTGATGTAGTAGGTAAAAACAGAGACCATCTATCAATTATCTTCTTTGGCAGAAAGGTATTGAAACCATAGGCTGGAGTAGGAAAGGTACCTTCTTCTATTACCTGGAACTGGTTTAAGAAAGAAAAATAAAACATTACTATAGAAGAATGACATTCAACAGGACCATTTTGTAAAAAGGGAGAGGGGGAAGAAGGGAGTGTCTTCATTCTTTAAAAAAGTTCTTATATAATCTGTACAAAGTATCAATTTTATTAAGAACGATGCATGAAATTCATAAATGTGTGAAGAGATGAGGTTGGTGTATGTGGATTTATTATTACATTTAAAATTTTTGGCTGTCAAGGCAAAGTTTTGAAAAGATCGTTTAAGTAATGACAGGAAATTGAAATATTGTTAAATAAAAAAGAATTCTAATTTGGCTAAATATTTTCATAGTGATGAAAATATTTAATTCTTTAAAAAATGGAAGAACCAACAAGTGGGAGTTCAGTTCTAGATCTGATTTCTACCAAAGAAGAACCAGTTGCCAGGTGGAAATAATATGAACCTTGGGAGAAAGTAATCATTCTCCATCTTAGAATTTGTGAGAGCTGAAGAAAGACAGGAGTCAGATGACAAACACTCTACATGTTGTGAGAATGGGCGTTAGAGGGTCCAGAGAAAGGCTAGGAAGGATTCCTTAGAGTAGAATCCTAAAGGAAGGCAGCACAGGGGGAATAAGATTCTAATAACACAAAGAGAAATAATTCTGTGGAGAAAGTGGGGGAGGGGCTAACAATATGGGTACCCAGGGAACCTAGGAACTAACTTAATTTTTTATTATGTTTTGTTTTTATACCATTTAATTTCCTACCCCACACAGAGAACAAAAAGTTTAGGAAAACTAATCCACATATTAATTGCTTTTGACAATATAGGCAATATTTTATACCTACAGTCCCCCTCTTCTGCAAGTAAGAATACTAATAGGTAACATATCTAATGCTTTAATAATTGCAAAGTGCTTTACACATTATATCATTTGATCCTCATCACAATCCCATGAGGGACATTCTATTTCCCCCCCATCTTACAAATGAGGAAACTGAGATTGAGAGAAATTAAGTGATGTTCTCAGGTTTGCATAATTAGTAAGCATCTTCATTAGAATACTTTGGAATTTATCTGCTCACAAATGACTAAAAGCAAATGAATTCATTTGTTTTTGTGGCTCAGGCCTCGGAGTTGCTCTCAAAAGAGATATCAGTAGAAGTCTGGTGATACTGACGACCAAGAATGTGATGAAACAAAGTCATGCCCAAGATAGAAAAGTGGGAAAAGAGTTAGAATTGGAGGCAGAGGACCTAGGTTTGGATCTTTGCTGTTCCATTGACAGTGTGACCACAGCCAAAAAATCTTGCCTCTCCAGTGCTGCTTCTTCATCTGTAAAATAAAAGATGTTGGACTAAATGACCACTAAGGTCCCTTCCATCTCTAAAGTTATCACCCTATGATGAAGTAGGGGAGTAACAATGGTTGTGGAGGAAAATCTGAGAGCTGTAAGTATTATTTTAAAGAAATTTCACAAACAAAATGTAATAAAGGTATATGGCATACCTGGCATGGACCCCTATACCATAACCCCTTGAAGAAGGCATGAATCATACACTTATTTTAGGCTTGTTGGCTCACCTCAGCCTGACCTCAACCTGGTAGATCTAAGTTCCCAGAGAACTATCACAATGCTGTAATAATCAGATTCTCTCAAGGTCTTGGGAGTAACCCTATTGTGAGGTGGTACACTTTACCACCATACTTACCACTGTAGCTCTCAAGCCCCTATCTGTGTGGGTAAATATGACTAGTCACTCATGATGATATCACTAGATCTAAAACATAACCATTTACTTAACAAGAAGGTAAAAGCACCAGAAGACCAGAAGCCAGTGGAAGTAGGAAGGGTATGGAAATCAACACAAACTTCTGCAATGTCACAAAAATCAGAGAGTGGTCTGAACAAGGATTTCTAAAGCTAGAGTCAGCCCCAACTCTGAAAATTAGTGAAGGTAGACCATAGTCCTAGACTACCAAACAGAAACAAGGAGTGCAAAAGTAGCCTCCATAGGTAACTGCACAGAGACACAGAATCCAGACAGGCATTCCTTGGTGCACTAGGAACCACAGCAGGTTATAAGACCGTTTCAAGGTCTAGTTATTAACCAATAACCCTTGGAGGCTTGATACCAACAAAACCTCCATCATCTCAAAGGAGCCTATCAGGGACACAGCAGAGAATGTAACCAATTCTTGACTGATAGTTCAAACAAAAGGAGAAAGCTTCCACCTGAATTTATAGTGGTCAACTGAGACTAAAACAAAAGCCAAGAATTAATGCAAGAAGTGAAACTCAATCTCAGCTATCATGTGCAGATTAAAAGTAGTATTCATACTATGAAAGGAAAAGAACCAAATAAGACCTACCCAACCCAGCTAAGAATGGGAATGGGCTCTGACACAAAATCCCAATCCAACAATGGAGGCTGAAGATATGAGTAAATGGATGAAGAAACAAAGCAAAGTAAAAAAAGAATATGGGGTAAGAGAAGCCCAGAAGAAAAGCATAACACACAACTACCAGCAAAACCTAGAGAATAAAAATGACTGGGCCACCAGAATCATAAGAGTGACTGGTGAAGCAAAAGATTAAAAAAAAAAGAAAATTAGAAAGGAAATTTCAGGAGCAAATTAAAATATACCTCAGAACAGAAGGTGAAAAAATCTTACCCAAGTAGTGTATCCCCTGAAAAACAGAATGGGATAAACAAAACTTAATGATTCCATGAGACAGTAAGACAAATGAGAACAAAAGCAAAAGACTGAAAAATTAGTAGGGCATATAAGGAGTCTGTTATTGAGAACAACTGACCTAGGGAGAAAAGCAGAGCAGAGACCATTTAAAGATCATCAAATTGACTAAAATCTATGACTGTACAAAAATCTTGACACATTTCAAGAAATCATAAAAGAAAAAGATCCGTTAGAACTGGAGGGCAGAGTCAAAATAGAAAGAATCCACCTTTTGCCTATTGAAAGAAACCCTCAAATAAAAATACCCAGGATATAACAGCCAAAACCTAGAGCTTTTAAGTGTGGGGAAAATATTTTATTATTTATTAACATTATTTGAACCTAACTTTATATGTCTAGAAATTGTCTGACCCAAAGCTTACTGTAAAGATCAGGTTGACCTCAGATTTGCTCCAGGGAATCCAAAGATCCCCGCCAGGAATGCTTAGGTGCATGTTTTGAATTCTCACACCCTGGTCTTGTTTTGAATCCACCCAAAGCTCGTGTTTTTTGTTTCCCAATAGTGTGTTTTGGCTTTGCCCCAATTTTATTGAATGTTTACACTTACCTGCTGATATTCATCTCAAGAAATGTCCAGCAATTCATATGCTAGTACCTTTGTTTAACTTTATATAATGTAAACCTCACAGAGACTTAGGGAGAGAACCACACAATTTTCCAACTCTCTTCTTTGCTGAACCAACTTAATAAAATTCTTTCTAAAACTTAGGTTTGGGGAATTTGTTCTCAATCAACACAAGTTGAATAAGGGAAGGAAGGAAGGATAAGAAAAAGAAAGAAAGAAAGAAAGAAAGAAAGAAAGAAAGAAAGAAAGAAAGAAAGAAAGAAAGAAAGAAAGAAAGAAAGAAAGAAAGAAAGAAAGAAGGAAGGAAGGAAGGAAGGAAGGAAGGAAGGAAGGAAGGAAGGG
>NW_027187315.1:2102867-2117854 GCF_028583685.1 Petaurus breviceps papuanus
CACTCCCTTTTAAAAAAAAATTATCATGTGACTTTAAACAAAGTAAAGGGAAGAAAGAAGGAATATACAATGGAAGAAATAAAAAGGGAGTGATACTTAGTATTCTGCATAAATGGAGTGAGATGAAGAGTTTAAAAACAGAAGAAAAAGTGGAAGAGTGGAGCTCTGGTGCATTTTCCCTATAACAACCCCTAGAGATCCATTGTCATACATACTTCCATCTAAAGATGATGGTCTTATTTAAACAGGAATAAGGAGGAATAAATACACACATGCACCTGCACACACACACAGAGTTTGTTGTTGGAATAAGAAAACAATACACTAAATAGGAAAAAAAATCAAGAAGAGTGAGATTGGAGAGCAGGGTTTAAAAGAAGTAGTAGATTCAGGTAAGGAATAGTTATAAAAAAAAATTTAACTTCAGAGGGTTGATCATAAAGGAGGGATTAAACAAGATAGAAATAACATATAAGGACCAAAGATGGCAGCTAGTCTTGGTGAAAACAGGAACAGCAAAGAAGTAATAACGAACCACTTTATTTATAAATTACTAATGCTGTTGATCAGATTCCTCTTTCTGCTGAACTCTTTGTAGAGCTTTGAATATGTTTTCTTATCTCTTCTAGTCTGTCCTTGACACCTTAAACAGACACTGCCATCAGCAGTTCCAGGGATGCTAGGATTACAGTGAGAAATCCAAAATCTACTGGTTTTCTGAAATTCTTTTGAGTCTTCCTCTAGTCAAAGGAGTAGGGAGGAAATTGAGACTTGCCCACTCCTTTCTCAATGAGTTATATCTCAGGACTTTATTTGCATTATTCTTTCTCTGCTTCTAGCCAATTAACTTGCCAATTTTATATATGCCCCAGAGGGCATGACAAAGCCCCTCAGTCAACCCAAACAGACTTTCTGTAGCACCTAGGATAGTGTCCAGGCATTGTGAACTTAGCAAACAATTTTAATATATTCTTACTGGAATATCAGAGCATAGCCCCTTATCATGTACTTTAGATGGGTGAGCATGTTTAAATTGATTTACTCAATCAATCTCCATCCTTACAGAAATAATAAATAACTTCCTCAAAGAAAATGACAGTGAGATAACACAACAGAAATTTGGGGATGCAGCCAAAATAGCCCTCCAGTGGGACTGCACATAATGCACTGTTTGTCAAACTGGAAATTGGTCCAAATATTCTAGAAAGCAATTTGGAACAATACATAAAGAGACACTATTCTGCATATATTCTGACCCAGTCACACCACAAGTAGACATGAACTTTAAAGACATTGAAAATATTCTTAGCTATGTGACAGTGATCTGGAAGCAAAGTTAATGCACATCAATTTGGGAATAGCTGGAAAAAATATGAATATAATCTTGCTATCCCATAAAAAATGACATAGGGGATTTATTCAGAAAACTCTGGAAAGACTTGTATGAACTGACACAGAATAGAGTGAAGAGAACTAGGAGAATGAGTTGTTCAGTGACTACAAAATTGTAATAAATGGATGAATGAATAAAAACAACAATAAATCTGAATGATAACCCTCATTAACCTTGACTACCAGAAGAAAATGATGAAACATGATCTTCATCTCTTGGCAGAAATTGAGGAAATAGTTGCAGAAGAAGATATGGTTTTTTTGACTTTGAAAATATGTGAATTTGTTTTGATTATAATTATTCTTTACTAAGGAATGCTTTTATTGTTGGGGAATATTGGGAAAGGGAAAGTGATGATAGTGATGAAAAGATAGCAGCATCATTGAAACATCAAAAAACACAGATAGAACCAAAAAATGTTCATAAAATGACACAAACAGTTGGTACTACTGTATTAAATTTAGTACATTTTTCAAAATCAAATTATACATCATAGAGATTCATGGTTTCATATATAAGCCTCTTTATTCTGTTCTTTGAATATGGAAAAGTTGATGTTTATTGAGATGTCAAATTCATAATAAAGAAATTTTAAAGAAAAAATAAAAGAAATTTAAAAAATTAAAGACAGATTTGTGGAGGATAGAGTGAGGTGTGGAGAGTCTTGAAGCAGACATATTTATTAGGATACTATCTCAACAACTCATGCAAATGGTGGTGAAGGCTGAATTAAGGTAGCATCCAGAAAGAATTGGGCAGTTATGAGAAATGTGGAGTTTGAGGTAAGATTTAGCAACTGATTGGATAGGTAAGATGAGTGAGAGTGAGGTGTCTCAAAGGACACCATGGTTTTAAACTTGGATGACTGGAAGGATGGTGGTGGCCCTCAACAGAGAAAGGGAAATTTGGGAGTATAGATACTAAGTTTAATTTTGAGGACTTACTGATAGCTGACTAACATGATTTTCAAATGACAATCTGTGGGAGGAGAAGGCATACCAGTTCAATGCCATTAGAGAATCACCCCTGGTGCCACACAATATCCATAGACTGAGGGGGGGGGGCATGTAGAGACATTGTCAAACTCAAACCTCATCTGTGAGGATGAGAATTGGCATAAGGATTCTCAGAGTTTATATCTGCTATAATATCCAGAATCATAGAACACCACCAGAGGTGAGAAGTACTTTCAAGACCAGTCCAGTCTCCTAATTTTTTTTTTAAAGCAATTGGGATTAAGTAACTTGCTCAAGGTTACACAGCCAGTTATTTCTGGGTGTGGTGTTAAATATCTGAGCCCAGATTCGATCCCCAGGTCATCCCCAACACTGGGGCCGGTGCTCTTGCTCGCTGAGCCACCTGGCCACCCCTCAGTCTCCTAATTTTTGAGAGAAGAAAACTAATATAGGAGAATGCCACTTTTGGCTGTAGAGAAGTTCATACAATGGAAATAATAGAGGGGTTTCACCATGATCATCATGGATACTGACTGAGCCAAGGAATAATGAGAGCAAAAATACAGTTCTGGATAGACTTGTACCTCCAACAGTGAGTACAGATGCTGCAGAGAGGAAATGCAGGCTTGTTTCAGATTCTCAAAAGAAGGCAATTCTGAGAAAGAGTCTCATAAGATTATTAATAATATAGCAGGTTAGTTTCTACTTTAGTTAAAAATGCTTGGACTTTCAGTGACTGAAATCAGTCCTTAAATAGCCACTGACCCTAGACCTGAGGAGGGATTTCCTTTGTTTTAAGAATGAGGGAATGGGCTGGAGTAGGAGTTATTTAAAGGGTAAGTGAGGCAGTAATTTGAATCACTTACTTGTCACTTAGGAATTAACATAGGGATTCATTTAAGGATTTGAAATGCTAACAAGGATGAGATTTATTTACTTATCCTTTAGTTCTTTGGGGGAATCCTTGGGCAATGCTCTGAAACAGATCCTGATTGGTTGGAAACACCATACTGTAGTTTGCTTCATATCTTCCCCCCTTTTTCCATAATGTCTTTGTTCTGTTATTGCTGTTGCTCCCCCCGCCACCCTTCCTCCATTTCACTGGAATGTGCTTACTATTAACTTGGAGAAAATACCTCCTTCAGGGTGCACAAGTTAGCATAATCTGCTTCCATCAGGACCAAGTAAAGCTGTGAGGGGAGATGCAAGGCACTTCGGCTGCAAAAGTGCCTTCCCTCACGCAGGGATGCTGGTGGGAAAATTGGACATTAAGTTTCACTCCTAATTGAAATGAATTTGTTGGTTTCAAAACAGTTCCCAGTGGATCCCAGCCCACATCATAAAACTATCATAGGCAAATTGGCATCATTCAGCCTGTGCTTGAAGAGGCAAGGGAACAGAGGGAGCATATAAACTGCATCAGCATTTATTTTTTACTGTTAGGTAGACAAGATAGATAATCCTTTCAGATAAGAACTCGTGAGTTAGATTATAAAGTGCTGTGATGCTCTTAGTGATATTTCGATGTAAAGCACTGGCCAGTGGACTGGGCATGGAGTCAATACAACCTAGCTTTAAATCCCACCTCTGATAGATACTAGCTGTATGGCCATGAACTAATCACTTAACCTTTCTTAGCCTCAGTTTCTACCTATAAAATGGAAATACCACCAGTGTAGCTGGGGTTGAATTAGAGTCAGGGACTAGGAAGTATGTATGGTAATGGATTTATGTAATGGGAATGCAAATTTGGAAGATCTTCCCTGCCCCTAGGCTAGGGTGCACCTGAAGCCTGGGGTGGGAGGCTTGTTTTTCAGTTGATACTTCTTGATTGGCCAGTGAGTCAATAAGGTTGTTACATTCTCTGAGCCAGGAGAAGGCTATATAAGCCCTGATGTGTAGCTTTGTTTTGGGACTCACTTTGAGAAGTGTTCTGTGATTTGATCTGAATTCTGGGAAGCCGTTGTTGAGAGTCCCCAGGCTTTGAAAAACCCAGATCTAATTTGGTATGGATGTAATGGTTGGACAGTTTGGAAATCTGTCTACTTGATCTGTTTCTGTCTTGATAATTCTGCCTGTATACTTTGAAGTTCGGGGTGCTGACCTTTTTGCCCTGAACAAGGTAAACGATATATGGTCTGACTGATTAAAGTAAGCTTGTTAACCCATTTTGAGTTGCTTTCCTTTAACAAAGCAGATCCAAGAACCTGTGTTGGCAGGTGGGGTGCTTGCCGCCACAATTTAAAGGGGTTATTATAGGGAAAATGCAGAAGAATTCGACTGGAAACTTGGGTGGAATTCAGGGGTATGAGAGGCTTCTCACTGAAGGCCTTGGGCTTTGAGATGATGAAGCAAACCCATCATTGGCCATTGAGTGGGTAGGAAGAGATGAGTCAGTGGATCTTTAAAGAGGAACTACATCCCCACCACCCTCCATACACATCTCTGCCCTCTCTCTTCCCATCTGCAGACAGTTAAGAGAATTTGAGCCTATTTAGAGAGGTGAGGGGAGGGGATGGCAAAAACAATTGCCTTTGCTCTACCCTGCCAGGAAAATGGTGAACTGTGAAGACATGGCAGCTCATGTGTGGGTTTATGTGAGCCTGACTGGGCTCTGGCCTCAGGAAGTCTTTTCTATTTTGTGTTTCTTTGATCACATGTAATCTTAAGATGGAAACTTCCAGCCTCGAAGAACACCTTAAGAGTCTGAGGAATCCAGAGGTCATGAGCCCATAAGTCAGAAGTTATGACCAGCAAAGAAAAGAAGCTCAATCCCTGGCAAGCTTTGTCAGAAAATGAGAACCCTGAGGGAACTGTTTGGACATACACATCTGAGGTGAAATGTGAAATGCCTATTTAATGCTCCCACAAAATACTTTATGTTTTGATGGTTTGTCTCAATCTCCTAGAAGAGCAGTTAGGTTACTATGTCTTATTTTAAGTTTTTTTGTCAATGTATGCTTAAAGATCTTGTGAATGACAAGAACATCTTTTGTACAGAGTAAGTCACTTTCCCACAACTGATTTATATTGTTCATTGAATACCTTTTCACTCCCCCCTTTAGAGGTATCCTGGTGGAAAAAGCACTGGACCTGGAGTCAGGAAGACCTAAATTCAAATTTGACCTTAAACACTTACTAGCTGTGTGGTCCTGGACAAATCACTTAATGTCTGCCTCAGTTTTCTCCCCTGTATAATGAGGATAATAATAGCACCTACTTCCTAGGGTTGTTGTAAGGATAAGGTGAGATAATAATTGTAAAACACTTAGCACAGTGCCTCAAACATAGCAGCTGCTTAATAAATTTTTGTTTCCTTCTTTAGGGAAACCCTAGATATGAGGGTCAAAATGCCCTGATCTGGCATAAAAATGTAGGCAACCACTTTCTAACAAAAGTTTTTAGGATCAGCCTAGTGTTGGAGGCTAATCCTGTCATGCCAAACTTTTTCTATCTGTAGCATTTGCTGCCCTTACTCCAGAGCCCCCAAAGTGCTAAAAAGGGCATGAGATTTAGAGTCAAAAATCATTGGTGATCTGAAGCAAGACATTATCCTTCTGTGGGACTCAATTTCCTCCTTTGTAAAAGGAGGCATTCTATTAAATGACCTCAAAGTTTCCTTCTAATTCTAAATCTTATTGGTGGGATAAAAGAGTTCAGAGTTTGAGTCTGAGATCAGAAAAGGTCTTTATTCTTTCTTGTGAAAAAGGACTGTGCCCCTGTTGCTCAAATGGCATCTGCCAGGGAGAGAGCAATAGGTAGAAGCAAGTCCATGGTTATATAACCTTCTAATACAGAAACCCAACCCCCCAACTGGCCTTCACTCTCATTGGTAGGGAGGCTGGCCCAAATCCTAAGCGTGGGAAGCTATCTTGGAGACAGAGGATACGGAAACATGTGGGTGTCGAATGCAAGACCAGGAAAGCAGTTTTATCCTTATTTGGCATATCTTGTACTGAGGTGGCACTGGGAGGGTCTCCATTGCTCTAAGTCCCAGATTTCTGTAAGGTCAGGTGACCTCTAAATTAGGCCTAGTGGATGCTGAAGCCACTCTAGATTTGTTTTTTCAGAATGAGGAAATTTCACTGCAAATTATCCCTCACACTATCAACCTGTGATTTCAATGACCCAGAAAAGATCTTGTACACATACCAAAAAAAAAAAAAAAACCCAAAAAACAACTTTCTCCAATAGTTAGTACACCAAATTCCTTTAGTCTGAGACTTTGTTGTTGTTGGGTTTTGTTTTTGGTTTTTTTTTGCTTTTTGGAGGACAATTGGGGTTAAGTGACTTGCCCAAAGTCACACAGCTAATAAGTGTGTCAAGTGTCTGAGGTCGGATTTGAACTCAGGTCCTCCTGACTCCAGGGCTGGTGGTCTATTCACTTTGCCACCTAGCTGCCCCTGTTGTTTTTTTAACTAAAATGTAATTACTATTGGCTCTATAACATTCTGTGTTTCCAGTCATTTAAACTTTAGTGGGAATGAGTTTGATCCATACATTAACAATAATCATCCCCATTTATATACTGATTTGCTTTCCTCTCAATAACCCTATGAGATACAAAGGGTATTATTATTCCTATTTTATATATGAGGAAATTCTGACTCATAAAGGTGATATGACTTGCCCAAGGTCACAGGAAATGGAGGGCCAGGATTTAGATGGAGGTGTTACTCTCTGTCTTTCCAATATACTACACTGCCTCTGAAGGACAGATTTTGAAGGGAGGAAATACAGGAAGAAGTCCTGAGGGTGCTGAATATCTGGACAGGAGGAACTCCAGCATGGAGGAAGTAAAAAAAAAAAGAGGAAGAAGAACAAGAAGACAAATTTGGTTTTAAAATAATTTGTAAAAATATTTTTTCATTTTGGGCTTAACATATGAACATTTCCAAATCCAAAGAAATAGAGAAAGGGATTGTATATGAAACTGTACATTTCCATTTCATATAGCTTCATTTGAAAAAATGCCTTCAACATATTAATTCCTTAAGCTTGTTGATTCCAAACCTCTTCTACTTACTTTTTTCCTTCTGAGCCTCCTTCTGTTCTGTTTTGTCATTCTTAAATGACTTTTAAGGAACTTGTCAATCTTTTTTTTTTTTTTCCATCAGTATTGTTACCATCCCATTTCTTCACTGCTTGAATTTAAAAAGAAAATTCTCGTAACCAAAAAGTATAGTCAAACAAAAAAAAATTCACATATTACTCATGTTCAAAAATAAATATCTTATTCTTCACCTTTACTGTATCACATCTATGTTTAGAGGTCATAGCTTGTTTTATCATTGATTCTCTGTAGTCTCATCTGGTTATTATATTGGTCTGAGTTCTTAAATTATTTATTTTTCTTTTCAAAGTGGTAGTGTAATCATTAACTTGTTCTACTGGTTCTACTCACGTTGCTCTGTATCAGTATAGAGAAATTCTCCCAGGGGTTTCTGAACACATAAAATCCAACCATTTTATTTATGTTCCATTAATTTCTTCAGTCCTTCCCCAACTGGTGGGCACCTCCTTAGGTCCTAGTTGATTTCTACAACAAAAAGTGCTATTATATTTTTGTATATAAGTATTGTTTTCCTCTTGCTAGGTGAAAAGATATGCTCAACTTAGGGGTTTGGGGGATATATTTTCAAGTTGCTTTCTAGAATGGTCTGGACCACCAAAATAACTCCACCAATAAGGCATTAGTGTATCTGTTATCTCATATCCCATACAACAATTGCCATCTTTGCCAATCTAGCTTTTATGAGGTAGAATTGCAGAATTGTTTTAATTAGCATTTTTCTTATTAATTTGGAGCATGCTTTTATATGGTTGTTGATAGCTTTTTTTTCTTCTTTTGGGAACTATCTGTCCATATTCTTTGATCTAATTATTAGAAATACAGTCACTCTTCATTTTTTCCCCAGCACTTTTTTCCTCTCTTCCCTTTCCTAAGACTGTCAGAACAGAGCAGGACCATTTCCTGTCCCCTGTCTTCTTTAATTCCTTGTGTATCTCTTGAAGCTATTATGATTCCAAAAGAATTTTCTCAATTCTCCCTCAATTAAAATATAAAATATAAAGCCTTCATCATTGTTTAGCTCTTTCTAGTAGCTCATATGCATTTGCCTTTCTGGGTTTCCCTTTGTTCCTGTATTTATATTTCAAAATTTCTACTCAGCTTTGGCCTTTTAACCAGGAATACTTTTAAGTCCTTAATGCCAATTAAAATCTTTTCTTTCTGCAGAAACATACTCAGACCAGAAGGAGAAATCATTTTTCATTAGAAGTCATTATCTTTTGGAATATAATTTTCTAAGATTTCCTCTTTTTTTATAGTTATTATTTCTGAGTCTTGTGTAATCTTGATGCTAATTTGTTCAGTACTTGAGCCCTTTCTGTCTGCTTATAGTACTGTTTCGCTCAATTAAAAGCTCTGGATTGTTGCTTTGAAATTCCTCGAAATTTTCATATTGGGGCAACTTTCAGGAGCTCATCCATGCAGTCTTCCTATTTTTACCTTGCCCTTTGCTTCTAATAAATCTTTTTTTTTTTTTTAATTTCTTGAAATATGGTATCTAGGCCTTTTTCTTTCCTACTTTTGGTCATAGTTTTCAGGAATTTCAATGATTCTTAAATTTTCTCTCTTCTGCTTTTTCCCCAAGTCATTTGTTTTTCACATAGAATACTCTATATTCTCTTCTATTTTTCCAATCTTTTGATTTTATTGTATTATGTCTTGTTGCATCCTGGAGTAATGTTGTTCTATTTGGTTTTTTCTATTTTTAGGCCACCCTAGTGGCTTTTCCACCTCATCTTCCTCTGGTTTTCCACCTCATCTCCTATGCTGCTTATTCACCTTCATTTTTTTTTCAGGTTGAGTATATATGTAATTATTTATCTCTTGCTTCATTTCTCCTAGTTGCCTTTGTAGTCCTTGTAGTCAGACCATTTCCCCCACTCTGAGGCTCTGCTTAGAGATTGTCTGTTTTTCTCTTGGAAAATTCTTTTCCTATATTTCTTCATAGAGTTTAGTGTCTTCTGCTTACTTATATCTCCAGTGAGTTCCTGATTTGAGACTTCTGTGCCATGGCTTAGGCTTCCCCATTGTCATGTTCTTGTATGGTATGGTCATTCTCTCTTTGGTCTTGAACTTATTTTACTGCATTCCTTCTGCTGTTTCTATTTCCCTTCCTCAGAATGCTGGGTGGTCTCTGTTCCCCTTGGGGCTTTTTTTGATCATGGTAAAGGTGTTTTTCTTCTGTTCTCCACTGATCTTTCTTGATCAGGTTGCTGTAAGGGTTTCTGTCCCTCCTGGGTCTTCCTTGATGAGGGTGCCTGGTAGTCTACAGTATCCCCGGGGCAATCTTGATTGGAATGCCATGTTACCATGTGTTCTCTTTCCTCATTAAAGTTTCATTTCTCAGGGTTCTGGGTGGGACTTTGGCCCACCCAGAACTTCCTTTATTGGAACACAGGGTGACTTCTATTCATCTTCTAGCTTCTGCATTCAAGGTGCTCCATCTTCACTTAGTCTTCCTTGATTGGGAGACCTGGCAGTCTTCTGCCACCCCTAGGGCATACTTGATAGGGGTGCTGAGTTGTTTCTGTCTCCCCTAGGGCTTCCTTGATCAGGGTACAGGGTCCTGGGAACTCCTTGTCCATTCTACTCCTTCCTTGACCAGGGCACTGGATGTGTTTCTTTCCCATCTGGGTCTTCCTTGATTAAGACAATGAGTGGTCAGGGCAGAGTCAAGATCGCCAAGTAGAAGCAGGACTTCTGCTGGGCTCTGGCTTCCACCTTCCCCAATCCATGTAAAAAGGGGACTCTAAACAAGCTTTGGAGCTACAGAACCCACAAAATGATGCAGAGAAGCTAACCTCCCGCTGAGGACAGCCCAGCAGGCCAGCAGGAATCAGCCAGCGCAGTGCTCTGGGAGCCGAGCCCAGCCCCACACCAAGGCTTTAGCCCCACGGTGAGCCTGCCTAGCTGGCAGGAGGGACTCCAGGAGATCAGCAGCAGCTGTGGCTGTTTCCAGAATTATCAACACATAGATGTGAGAGACAAAGTGAGAGGTCAGTGCAGTCTGGACTTTGGGACCCAGGAAGTGGGAATGAGTTGGCTTTTGCCCCCGGGGCAAGAAGCTGCTGAGACACCCAGCACAGCCAGCCAGTGCCAAGTGGCAGCTTCAGCTCCTGGCCTGCAGACTGTAGGGGTACCAAGCAACCAGTCAGAGGGGTAATCGTTCTTGCTTTAACCTGCTTGGATCTGGATTGCAGTCTAGGGTGGAGGTCCTGGGGTATATGTCCAGCTTGCCAGAGCATGTGGCAAGAGGCCTCAGAGAGGGCACCCATGTAATACCTCTGGCAGCTGAGAAAACCCCAGAATTTGGGAACAAAGCTCCCCTGTCTGGTGGCAGAGTCCTACTGTGGCAAAAAGTCCAGGTGTCAAGTGACTGAGTGGCAACATGAGCAGGCAAAGGAAGCAAAGCAAACAGCAGATTCCAACATTAGACTCTTATTTTGGGGACAAAAAGGAGCAAAGCATGGAACAGGAGGAAGTCAGTGAAGTCAGAACCCCTGCACCAAAAGCTTCAAAGGAAAATAACAAGCTGGTTATAGGCCATAGAGGACCTTAAGAAGAAGGTAAGGGAAGTGGAGGAAAAACTGGGAAGAAAAATGAGAATGATGCAAGAAAATTACGAAATGAGAGTCAACAGCCTCACTGAGGAATCATACCTTACAAAATAGACTAACTGAAATGACAAAAGAGTCTCAAAAAGGCAATGAGGAGAAAAATGCCTTAAAAAGCCAAATTTGCCAGATGGAAAAAGAATCTCAAAAGCTCAGTGAGGAGAATCATTGCTTCAGAAATAGATTGGAGCAAATGGAAGCTAATGACTTTATGAGAAACAAGATGCTGTTAAACAGATCCAAATAAGTGAAAGAATAGAAGGCAATGTGAAATATCTCATGGGAAAAACCAATGACCTGGAAAATACATCCAGGAAAGATAATTTAAAAATTATTGGACTACCTGAAAGTCATGATCAAAGTAAGAACCTAGAAATCATCCTCCAGGAAGTTCTCAAAGAAAACTTCCTTGATGTTTTAGAACCAGATGGTAAAATAGAGGTTGAAAGAATTCACTGATCATCTCCTGAAAAAGATCCCAAAAAGAAAACTCCTAGGAATATTATGGCCAGATTCTGGAATTCCCAGATTAAGGAGATAATATTACAAGCAGCCAGGAAGAAACAAGTTGAATATTGTGGAAACACAATCAGGATAGCGCAGGATCTGACAGCTTCTACACTGAGGGATCAAAGGGCTTGGAATATTATATTCTGGACCTCAAAAGAACTGGGATTAAAACCAAGAGTCACCTACTCAGCAAAACTGAGTATCATGTTTCGGGTTAAAATATGGTCATTCAGTGGAATAGAGGACTTTCAAGCATTCTTGATGAAAAAACCAGAGTTGAATAGAAAATTTGACATTTAGATACAAAAAGCAAGAGAAGCATGAAAAGGTAAACAGGGAAAAGAAATCATAAGGAACTTATCAAAGTTGAATTATTAACATTCCTACATGGAAAAAACAATAATTGTAACTTATTAACCTTTTCTCAGTAGTTGAAGGGAATAGAAACATATGTGTGTGTCTATATATGAGGTTATATGGGCATATGAATACATATGTGAATGTGTGTATATATGTGTACAGGTATACATAGATAGAGGGCACAAGACCAATTTAACAGGAAGGGATGATATTTAAAAGGTGAAATTAAGAGGTGAGAGAGGAATATAATGAGAGGAGATGGGGAGAGACAAAATGGGGTAAACTATCTCATATAGAAGAGGCAAGGGAAAATGGTTACAATGGAGGGGAAGAATAGGAAGGCAAAAGGGAATGGGTCAACATTATTCCCATTGTATTTGGCTTGAGGAGGGAATGAAATACACAGTAAATAGGGTATCTCACCCTACAGGAGAGTAGGAGGGTAGGGGATGAGAGGGGGGATGATGGAAAGGAGGGCAGGCTGGGGGGGAGGGAAGTTGGAAGCACCCACTTTTGAAAAGGGACAGGATCAAAGTAGAGAATAGAACAAGTGGGAGGTGGGATAAGAGGGAGGGAAATATAGTCAGTCTTTTACAATATATCTACTATGTTATTGTTTTGCATCAGCCACACATATACAACCTGTACTGAACTGCTTATTTTCCCAGTAAGGGTCAGAGACAAGGGAGGAAGGGAATGAATCTGGAATTCAAAGTTTTAAAATCAAATACTCAAATATATATATATATATGAATATATATATATATATATATATGAATATATATATATATATACTATTATTACTACTATTTTACATGTAATTGGGAAATAAGATATACAGGCACTGGGGCATAGAGATCCACTGGAAAAGTCGAAAGGGGTATGGGAGAAAATATGGGAGAGAACAGATTGGAGGAGGGGCTATCCTGTGGGAGTGCTATTTTGGGGCGGTGGGTAGGGGAAAAATGGGGAGAAAATTTGTAACTCAAAATCTGGCGGAAATGAATGATGTAAATCAGAAGTTAATAAATCATTTGGATAAAAATTAAAATAAAAAAAATCAGCCAGAAAGAAACAATTCAAATATCGTGGAACCACAGTGAGGATTGCACAGGATCTGGCAGCTTTTACCCTGAAAGAACAGAGGAACTGGAATATGATCTTTCACAAGGCAAAAGGGCTCAAGTTACAACCAAGGATCACCTATCCAGCGAAATACAGCATAATCTTCCAGGCAGGGAAATGGTCATTCAATGATATAAAAGACTTCCAGACCTTCCTGAAGAAAAAGCCAGAGCTCAATGGAAAATTCAACCTCCAATTACAAGACTCAGGGGAGACATAGAAAGGTAAATAGGGAAAACACACACACACACACAAGTTGTCATTTAATAAGAGCAAACTGTTCACCTGTAAAAAAAAAAAAAGACAATGAGTGGTCTCTGCTCCCCTGGGACTTTTTTGATCAGGGTACTAATCAAGTTTCTATCTTACCTTGCCTGAACAGGGTGTGGGATGATTTTTATTCACTCTTGGGATTCTTTGTTCAGTATGCTAATAGGTCTCTTAACCCCATGAGATTTTGTTGGTCCAAAGTACCTTATTTTCTTCTGTCCCCCATAGAGTTTTCTTCATCAAGGTCTGGTTGGATTTCTGTCCCCGTGGGCTGCCCACACCAGGGTATAGGGTCGACATTCTGTCTCTCATGGAACTGCATTGACCCATATACTGAGTCTTCTGTTTGCTTGGGGTTTCCTTGCCCTGATTCATGTATCAATTAGAGCTTCCTTGATCAAGACAGAGAGTAGTTTTATATGTACCCTAATAACATTCCAGGACTCCTTTCATCATGGCAATGGTTCCATTTCTATCCCTCCTGTATCCTGTGATCAGAGAGCTAGATGGTTCTATCCCCCACCCCACCCCATCAGTCAGAGCTGCCTATCTCCCCTAGAAAAAAATATCCTTCCTCAAGATGTTGTGTTCTTAAATGGATTTTCTTGATTAAAGACAACCAAGGTGGTTGTCTGCTCTCCCATCAGCAATATATCAGAGTGCTAGTTATTCTAATGGGGCTTCCTTGACTATTGGGTGGTCTTTTCACCCACCCAGAGGCCTCTATCAGAGTGGATGAGTTCCTTGAATCCCATTCCAATGGAATGCCATGGAATCTATATACCCCAGAGGCAATTCCTTCATCAGATTCCTGGATGTTCTATGTCCTCCCTGGAGCATCTTTAATTAGAACACTTCTACCCCTATCCTCACCCCCAGAACTATCCTCATCCCCAGAGCTTCCTTGATCCTGGTGCTAGGTGTAATTTTTTCCTTCCTCCCTCCCAGAGCTACCAAACTCTGGTTTCTAGTTGGGTTTGCATCTCCTCTGGGGCTTCCAGACAACTAGCCCCCTTGGGGCATTTTTATCTTGTTGCTAAACAAGGGTCTTTTTTACACCCTACACTTACTTAATGGGAGTTCTGAGTAGACTACTGCTGAGCTAATTGGAGCACTGGGTGGTCTTCTGTTGGGGATGATGGATCAGGGTATTAAGCAATCTTTTGTCCTCCTGTATCTTCCTTGATCAGTGTGCAGAGATTTTAGGGTTTCCTTCATTAGGTTTCTTGATGTCCCATTGGTACCCCTAGGGCTTTCTTTTTTGTTTGTTTTTGATTTTTGAAGGGCAATTGGGGTTAAATGACTTGCCCAAGGTCACACAGCTAGTAAGTGTTAAATGTGTGAGGTCAGATTTGAACTCAGGTCCTCCTGACTCCAGGGCCAGTGCTCTATTCATTGTGCCACCTTGCTGCCCTTCCCCTAGGGCTTTCTTGATGAGGGTGCTAGATACCGTGTTTCCCCGATAATAAGACACTGTCTTATTATTTTTTTTTGGAAAGAAAAACACCAGAGGGCTTATTTTCAGGGGAGGGCTTATGTTGTCCTGCCTCAGCTCTCCTCTGCAGCACTGCTCTCAATGGCGCCAGCAAGCAAATCACTGGGGAAGAACAGGATGACGTGCTCACTGCTGCAGCTCTGATTGGATGCAGCTCAGAGCGCTGCATGCGTTTCACGGGGAGGGGGTGGGG
>NW_027187315.1:2117954-2139152 GCF_028583685.1 Petaurus breviceps papuanus
TGTAGCGCAGGGGATCACCTTCACTACAGTAGCAATCTCAATAGGGCTTATTTTCGGGGGAGGGCTTATTTTAGAGGAATCTTACACAGTAAGGGGAGGGCTTATTTTTGGGATAAGTCTTATCGGGGAAACACGGTAGCTCTCTGTTTCTCTTTTGTCTTCTTTTATTGAGGTGCTGAACAATCTTTGTATCCTCTTGGGGCTTGATTATTGTCTTCCTCCACAGAGTCCCTGTTCGGAGTGCTGGGTGGTCTTTTGTCCTCCATGGGGCTTTATTGATTGGGGGTATTCAAGTAGCCTTTAGAACCATCTAGGGTGTCCTTGAGTGGTTTGCGGAGTGGTATCTATGCACCCCTGTGGTTTCTTTAATCAGGATGAACACAAGCTGGTTTTCTGTCCCCTCTGAGACTGTTGGCAAGTCTATGTCTCACATGGACCTTCCTTGAGTAAGATTTCTGGGCTTTTTTGATCAGGATACTAAGGGCTCACTGCTTCCTTCCCCAAGGATCCCTTGATTAGAAAGCAGGGTGGTCTTATATCCCCCTGGGATTTCATTGATCATTGTGCAAGATGGTGTATGTTTCTCCTGGGACTTTATTGATCCAGTTTCTGGGTGATCTTTTTGTGCTGAGGCTTCCTTCCTTCCTTCCTTCCTTCCATCCTTCCTTCCTTCCTTCCTTCCTTCCTTCCTTCCTTCCTTCCTTCCTTCCTTCCTTCCTTCCTTCCTTCCTTCCTTCCTTCCTGCCTTCCTTCCTTCCTTCCCTCCTTCCTTCCTGTTCTTTCCTTCTCTCTCTCTCTCTCTCTCTCCTCTTCACTTGGAACTTCCTTATTCAGTGTACTGTTTCTTCTGTCCCCTTGGGGTTTTCCTGAAGTAGGTGACCTTACATTTCTCTGGAAACTTCTTTGATTAGGTGACTGGATACTCTCTTTATCCTTTGGAGCTTCCTTTATCAGGGTGCAGTAGAGTCTTCTGTCCCCCTAAAGACTTCATGGATCAGAGTATGTGTTCTCTTTCATCTAGGTCTTTCCTGATTATAGTACTACATTTTCTTCTTTTGCCTACGAATTTCCTTGGTCAATGTGATAGGGTCTTTTGCCCCACCCCCTGGTACTTTTTGGATCAAGATTTCTATCCCCACTGGACTTTTTTGGACCTAGATTTTTCTGAATCACCTAAGACTTCTTTAATGAAGAAATTGGCTTGTCTTCTGCCCCTGTTGGCTTCCTTGATCAGTGCACTAGGTGATCTCTATCATTCCTGAGCTTACTAGATCTAGATTCTGAGTGTTTTCTTTCTATCCTGGTTCTATCACTGAGGAGAGTGCTGGATGGTCTCTCTCTCCCCTGAAGCTTTCTTGATCAGGATACTTCATTTTCTTCTATGCCCCCTGGACCTTCTTTGGTCAGCATGCTTAGTGTTCTCCATCAACTCTGAAGCTTTTTTGATCAGGGGGTACTGAGTGGTCTTATGTACTCCTGAAGCTTCCTTAATTGAGAGTTGGGTGGTTTTTTGTTTCCTTTTTCTAAGGGTGCTAAGGAGTCTCCCCAGTAGGACTTCATGCTTTAGAGGGCTTAGTTCTTCCTTAAATGGATCATTAGGTGGTTTTCTATCTCCCAGCACACTTCCTTGATCAGATTCCCAGGTGTTTCCCTGGAGCCATCTTGATCAGGGTGCTAGCTGTTACATTGTCTTCTCAGGGACATTATTATCTTGATGCTGGGAGGTCTTCTTTGATCAGGTCAGCGCTCTCCCCCACTTGAATTATCGCCATCCAGTGTTCAAGATTCTGGTTGTCATTTTGTCCAATCTTAGGCTGGATAAAATAATTTATGGATGTTTCTCTTTGGATATTATTCAATCTGGTGCTCTTTCTAGATAATTACTAGAGTAAAAGCTACTGGAATTAGGCTCCTTGTATAGCCTTTCACATGTCCATCTTAACCAGAAAGAAAAATACCAGTTAGAGCCTAGTCAGGCTTTGCTTATGTGAGGTACATTTTGAAGGAGGCCAAATGATTTAAACCCTCAAGCTCCTCTATGAAAGAGTAAACTCTTGAAGACAAAGCCCCCTCTTTGTGCTTTCCTCCTTCCTCCCTGCCCCCACCTAGCAACCTAGAATGAACATAGAAGGCCTGTGGAATGAATGTGTGAATGAGTGAGATTCTATTGTGCTATGTTGATTTACTCGTATTATTGCAATGTTTTTTTATTGTATTTTCCTATGTAAAAAGCCTGTCCCCTCTCATTCTCTCTTCATTATAAACGAAAAAGAGCAGGGAAAGTATGATGCCTGTGTAAGAAACTTCTGTGTGTTTAAAGACTGATATTCACCTCCTTCTCCCTGCCTAACATTGCCATGTGGGATGGAATAATCTCAGGCTCCTTCATTTTCTTTCTTAGAAGGATCACTTTTCCAACAGAATAGTGAATACTCTCAAGCCCTGACATCAGCACTATGATTCACTGATACCAGGATTTACCTTTTAAAAAGCACAATATTAAGACTTGGTTGGAGGGAAGGGAAGATTACTAATTAGCTAATAACTTCATAGTCCATGTCTTTGGGGCAGTTCGTAGAGGGTTTACCACTGAGCTATTAATGAATTTTGTGACTGTCATGTAACAATGGAACCATGAAAATGAACAGAATCTGGCCAGTCACCACTGGGTCAAAATCCATGAAACCAACCGTTGCTTTATGTAAGAGAGTAAATTGTAAGGTGGGAAATGATAGTGTTTTGTTTCCATAAATCTGGTAAGGTATTATGTGTTGATCATTAATTAAAGCATTTTAATGGAACCTCACCTTATTCTTGCTCAAAAGTCCTTGTTTGTGGATAAAGCAAAAAGAGTAAGTTCTCCTTGAGGGATAATACCATCATTTCATTGTGGGTGTTTGTTGGTGGTTGGGTTGTATTTTTAAATATGCATATAATCTTTGACACATTTTTCAGGGCAACCAGGCAAGAGGCTTTGTACAAACTGAAAGCAACCAGCAACCAATGTCCCCCTCTCTAAGACTTTCAAGGGAGGGGAGAGTATTAGAGAACATACATGGGGGGAGTTCATGGGAATTTCTTTATACCAGTTCTGATACATAAAAGCTGTGTAACCTTGAGAAAGTCACCTTATCTCTCAAGGCCTCAGTTTTCTCATCTGTAATAAAATGATAAGATAGTTAGGGAAACTCAAGTAAGAGCTCTTCTTCCCTCCAGGGACATTGTTATAGAGGTGGTAGAAGACAGCTGCATTAGACATGGAAGCACATGGCTCTTCCATTTTCCAGTCACCTCAAGGGAAGTTTCTGTTCAAAGACCAAAGGAGAGAGGTAGAAAAGGAAAGAATGATTGTATCTGCTTCTATGCTTTTCCTGCTCAGGTTGCAGAGATGAGAGGTAGGAAAGTGGGGACTCAGTGCTGGCACCTAGAACAAAAAGTAGGAGATGGAGAACATTAAGTAAAAGCTCTTGGCAGTGATGGAGGTGGGGAGAGCAGAGCCTGGAGCAGGCAGAGAGCACAGAAGCACAAGACAATTACAGGAAAGACTTGATCAGGGTCCCTCAGCTATAGCAGCATCTGCCCATAGCTTCTTCCCAGCCCCACCCTTTGCCTAGAATAAACAAGGGAAAGTTCAACCCAGGATTTAAAATTCATTTTCCTCAATTTGCATTTGACTGATTGAGAGAAAGGACAGTGAAAAAGACAAAGTCTGTGTCTAACAGTTGTAGTCATTAACAGTGATTTTATCTGATACTATGAGATTAGAGCTATTCAGCTGAAAAGGGAAGCCAGCCTAGGGAGAAAATGGTGATTCAAGTCAATCAAAAGGATACTGGCACAGTTGCTATTCCTCATAGATGATACTCCATCTTGGGAATCCATGACCTTTCTCTAGGTATCTCTCATGCCTAGAATATTGTCTCTCCCCATCTCTACTTCTTGACTTCCTTCAAGACTTACCTCAGATTCTATCTTCTGCCATAAGTCTTTCCCACCCTCCTCTAATATTATATGTGTGTGTGTATGTGTGTGCAAGTGCACATGCATATGTGTGTATATATATAAATTTTCACTAAATATTTCCCAATTACACATAAAGAAAATTTTACCAATGATTTTTTTAAAATTTTGAGTGTCCGATTATTTCCCTCTGTCTTGCCCCTCTCTCAGCTTGAGAAGATAAGGAATATGATAAAGATTATATGTGCAGTCATGCAAAACATATTTCCACATTAGCCACGTTGCAAAAGAAAACATGAACAACAAATAAAATTTTTTTAAAGAAAGGCATGCTTCAATCTGCATTCGGAGTTAATCAGTTCTCTTTCTCTGGAGGTGGATAGTATTTTTCATCATGGGTCTTCATTGTCATGAAGTCATGGGTCATTCTCTCGATCACAGGGGCTAAGTCTTTCACAGTTGATCATCCTTACAAGATTGCTGAGCAATATTCTCTTAGTTTTGCTCATTTTACTTTTCATGACCTCAAATAATCCTTCTCAGGTTTTTCTGAAACCATCCTGCCCATCATTCCTTATAGCACATAGTACTCCATCACAATCATACACCACAACTTGTTCAGTATTTCATCAGTTGACATATTTCTCTATTTTGTTGATGTAATCATTTAGAGATAAAAAATTTTTCCCTACATAGCACTTGGGCTGCATTCCATAAATTTTGAAGTGCTGTCATTCTCCTTAATGAAATAATGTATTGCTTTTATGATTTGTTCTTTGACCCAATGATTCTTTAGGATTATATTATTTAGTTTCCAATTTAATTTTAATCTATGCTTCCACAGTTTTTTATTAAATGTATTTTTATTGCATTAGTGGTCTGAAAAGGATGGATTTAATATTTCTGCTTTTGTGCATTTGGTTGTGATGTTTTAATGCCCTAATACATGATCAGTTTTTGTGAAGGTGTTGTGTATAGATCAGAAAAAGTATATTCCTTTCTATTCCCATTCAGTTTTCTTCAGAGGTCTATTATATCTAACTTTTCTAAGATTCTATTCATCTTCTCAACTTCATTCTTATTTGTTTTATGGTTAGATTTATCTATTTCTGAGAGGGGAAAGTTTAGGTTCCCCAGTAGTATAGTTTTACTTCTATTTCTTCCTATAATTAATTTAATTTTTCCTTGAAGAATTTGGATGCTATGCCTCTTATGGCATATATGTTTAGCATTGATATTACTTCATTGTCTATGCTTCCTTTTAACAAGATGTAGTTTCCTGACATCCCTTTTACTTAGGCTTATTTTTGCTTTTGTTTTGGCTGAGATCATGATTGCTACTCTTGCCTTTCTTATTTTAGACTGAAGCATAATAGATTCTGCTCTAGCAACTTATTTTAACTCTGTGTGTATCTCTCTGTTTCAAGTGTGTTTCTTGTAAACAACAGATTGTTGGCTTCTGATTTCTAATTCATTCTGCTGTCCACTTTCTTTACATGACTGAGTTCATCTCAGTCACATTCACAGTTATGATTACTAACTACATTAGTTACATGTTGCAACATAACATAACTAACTACTAACTACATTTCTCTCCATCCTTTTTCTTTTGGTTATTCTTTCTCCCTTACTGAGTCCCTTATTATATTTCTTTCATGTTTACCTTTTTATGCTTCTCTTGAGTCTTGTATTTTGAAGTCAAATTTTCTATTTACCCCTCATCTTTTCATCAGGAATGCTTGGAAGTCCTCTATTTCATGAAATATCCAGCAGTATACTCAATTTTTCTGGGTAAGTTATTCTTGGTTGTAATCCTAGCTCTTTTGTCTTCTGGAATGTCATATTTCAAACCCTTGGCTCCTTTGATGTGGTAGGTGCTGAGTCTTGCCTGATATTGACTGTGATCCCATGATATTTGAATGATTTCCTTCTGACTACTTGAAGTATTTTCTCTTTGACTTGGGAACTCTGGAATTTGGCCATAATATTCCTGGGAGTTTTCATTTTGGGTATCTCTTTCAGGAAGTGATGAGTAGATTCTTTCAATCTCTATTTTCCCCTCTGGTTCTAGGATATTAAGGAAGATTTCCTCAATAATTTCTTTGAATATAATTTCTAGACTCTTTTTCATCATGGTTTTCAGGTAACCCTATTACTTCTTAAATGATCTCTCCTGGATCTATTTTTCATATCAATTGCTTTTCCAATGAAGTATTTGATATTTTCTTCTTTTGAATTCATTTTGTTGTTTCTTGATGTCTCATGGAGTCATTAACTTGCTCAATTCTAATTTTTAAGGAATTATTTTCTTCAGTAAGGTTTTACACCTCTTTTTTCCATTTGACCAATTCTGTTTTTTAAAGTGTTATTTTTGGGGTGCATGTTTTGTGCCTCTTTTACCAAAAGCTATTAATTCTCTTTTCATAATTTTCTTCCTTTCCCTTTATTTCTTTACCTAACTTTTCATCTACTGCTCTTGTTTTATTTTGAAAATCATTTTTTAGCTCCTCCAGGAATACTTATTATGCTTGTGTTCAATTTGAATTTTTTTCTTTAAGGTTTTGCTTGTGGTTGTTTTGACTTTATTGCCTTTTTCTGAGTCTGTGTCTTGATCTTCCTTGTCACCATAGTAGCTTTTTATGGTCAGGTTCTCTCTCTCTCTCTCTCTCTCTCTCTCTCTCTCTCTCTCTCTCTCTCATTGTTTATTCATTTTTTCCATCCTATTTCTCAATTTTGAACTTTATGTTAAGGTTGGGCTCTATGCTTGAAGTAGGTGTGGGCGAGGGCACTGTCTCGAATTTCTGTGGTTTTTGTACTTCTGTTTTCAGAGCTACTTTTGGTGGTTTGGAAGTTTTCAGTGCTTCCAAAGTATTGTGATCTAGAGTGAGGTGTGGTCACTACTCTTTTGATCTGTACTCTGGTTCTTATCCAAAAGGAGCCTCTGATCTCTTGGGATTTACAATCAATACTACTTCTCAGGGCCCTTCCTCCCTTGAGACCAGAAATGAAACCAAGAGTCCCTGATCCCTTGGGGCCAGAAGTGATACCACCTCTTCCACTCCCTCTAGACCAAAAGTAGTCTTCTCTCCCTTGAACTATGACCTGGAAGAGAGTATCAGCAATGGAGGAGGCAAACACCATGTGGTTAGGCCTCCAGTGCTAACACAGGGGTACCCTGCAATCTCTTTTTGATTGGTCACCTTTCTCATGGTCACCTTGCCATCTCTGGCTCAAGAGGTCCCAAAGCTGCCACCACCTAGTCCCTCTACTGGTATTTCATCCACATGGACTCCAGGTTAGCCTCCTCCCCCATGTCACATATTTCTCTTTCTGACCTCCTATGTTGTCTTGGTATGGAATAATGTCTCACTCCAACCTTTTGTTGACTCTTCCACTCCAGAATTCAATTTAAAGCATTATTTTAAAGTTATTTGGAAGGTGATGGTGGAATGCTTTCTCTCCTCTATCATCTTGGCTCCATCATTCCTCCTCCTCTAACTTTTAGGACCTTTCTGCTTAGATCATCTTCTAACTTTCCATTTATGGTGTACATATCTTGTATGCACATAGTTACTAGAATGTTACCTCCTCTATTAGAATGTATACTCCTTGAAGACAAGGATTGTATTTTTTGCAATTTTTTTTATTCCCATCATCTGGCATACATTGTATGTATTTAATCAATGTTTGTCTATTAACTTCACAAGTATAATGTACGGCCAATGGTAGGCACTTAATGCTTTTCCAGGTTTATTGTGTATATTATTCACCATGACATTCAATCTCCCAGTTCTGTGGTTTTGTGCAGGTTCTCCTCCTTGCTTGGAATATACTCCCTTATCACCCGTGCTTCTTAGATGCATTACTTTCCTTCAAAGCTAAATTCAAATTTTACTTATATGAAATCTTTCCTGATCTCTCAGATGCTAGTTCCTCTCCTCATCAAAATCACCTGGTACTTATTTTTATATATTTTATATGAGATGGATTGGGGTGTAATGGATAAAGAGCTGACTTTGAGACAAGTAAGACTTGGGTTCAGGTTTCACCCATTACATAAAAACTCTCTGATCTTTGATTTTTTAGTGTCCCAGGAAAATTTCTGAGGCTGTAAGTTGCAGAGAAGGTGCCAACCTTTATGAATAAATAAGTTTCCTATATCACTGAAATCACAGCTCAAATCTCTATTTCTAATTCCTATATTTTGTTTATGCTTATAGCCATACATCTATCCCCTGATAGAAAGTAAACCCCTTAAAGACAGGAAGTTTTATTTTTGTCTTTGAATCCACAGTCCTTTACACAGTATTTGGTACATAATAAACATTAATAAAAACTAGTTGATCAATAAACACTCATAGAATTGCAATGAATTAACTTGGCAACCTCTCAGGTCCCTTCAAATACTAACTCAGCCTCATGACCCTGTAATCCCATGGCAATTCTCTTCTCAGTAGTGGCAGCTCTGCTCTGCACAACTCTGAAGCTCCAGAGGAAGATGGTCTTTTAATGAGGTTGGTATCCTGGCTAAGACTCACCAAGTCCAAATATAAGAGTTCATTAAGGGTGGACCTGGTGTGCCCAGATGACCCAGCACCTCCAGACTATGCTCTGGGAGGCATCCTCAGATTCCTGAATTTCTCATTCCCTTCCTTTAAGGAAGTTAAGGTCCTGATGGATGGTGTGATCTGAAAATATGCACTCACAAGTATGGCTTTCATCTTAAGGTGAGGAGTGAAAGTCCCGTCACCATGGAAATAGGTAGCTCCTCATAATAACAAAGTTCTCTGCCACCTCCAAAGGTTCCTGAGAAGCCTCAGGGGAGCCAGAGGGGAGGGAACCTCCTCATTCCTTCTTTGGTGGCCAGGAATTCCCAGTCATCATCATTGTGCTTATTCTCATAGGATTTTATGCTTCATCTGAGTAGTAAAAAGATTTTCTTTTCCCAAGGATATTCAGTCAAATCCTCTTTTAAAGTCTTCCTTCTGTGCTTCATTGTGGTGTGGGGGGACCTGAGGGGACTCTGGGTCCTTGAAGGACATCCCAGTGGAGAGCAAGTTGCAGCTAGTCTTATCAAGCTGAAAAGGCTTTGTATATGAACCTGGTGGTGATTGAGCTTGCCTATGCCCTCTAAGGACAACCCTAGCTGTAGTTGGACAGGCTCACAACTTGGTTGGCTGCAAGAGTAAAACTTGCTAAAGACAGGACCTTGAAGATATATCAAGTTTTAGAGGAGTTTTGTTCTTCTGGTCAGTAGGATACCCACATTGATGAAATCATAAAGCACGGGGCCTGGAGTCAGGATGACTTGAATTCAAACCTGGTCTCAAGACACTTACTAGTTGTGTGACCTTGGGCATGTCACTTAACCTCTGTTTGCCTCAGTTTCCTCAATGGTAAAGTGGGGATAATAACAGTACCTACTCTGCAAGGTTGTTGTAAGGATCAAAAGTGCTTAATGTAGTGCTTGGCACATAGTAGATGCAATACAAATGCTTTCTCTCTCTTCTCTCACTCTCCCCTGCTCCCCAATTAATGCTCCTAGTATCCTATGAGGGATAGAGTTTCCATATTACAGGTAAACTTTCTCTAGCATTCCTTGACTTATCAATCTGGATTGATTTTCTCAGTTAATTGAGCATGAGGTTAATGAAACCAAAGTTCAGGATATAGTCACTGGTTGTGGATAGAGTATTGGGCCTGAAGTCAGGAAGATTTGAGTTCGAATCCAATCTCAGGTGTGAACTTGGGCAAATCACTTAACTTCTGTTTGCCTTTATCCTCCAGAGAAGGAAATGCCAAACCACTCTAGTATCTTTGCCAAGAAAACCCCATGGACAGTATGGTCCATCGAGTCACAAAGAGTTGGACACAACTGCCTGAACAACTGAACAACAGCAATATGGCCTGGTTAGCCTTGCCAAAAGGAAAAATCTCCTCCCCACAAATACAGATTGTACCTCTCACTTGGATAATTTTTGTTTGTTTGTTTGTTTTGCTCTTTTTTTTTTGAGGGCAATTGGGGTTAAGTGACTTGCCCAAGGTCACATGGCTAGTAAGTTTTAAGTGTCTGAGGTCGGATTTGAACTTAAGTCCTCCTGACTCCAGAGCTGGTGCTCTATTCACTGTGCCACCCAGCCACCCCTCACTTGGATAATTTTGTAATGGCATGACAAGAATTATGTTTCATGAGAAAACAGCTTTTAAGGGAGACTCTTTTCTCTTGGACCAAAGAATATAGACTATCCCAGTCACTGAGATGAGAAAGGAACAAGTGAAAAAGATTCCTTTCTCTCCACTCCTCCCAAGGTCAGGGACTTTACACCTAAGCAAAATAGGAAGTGTAGTGAATTAAGAGATACCAGGAAAACATTGTACACAGTAACAGCAACATTGTGCAATGACCAACAATGATAGACTCAGCTCTTCTCAGCAACACAATAATCCAAGCCAATTACAAAGGTTTCATGATGGAAAATGCTATCCACATCCAGATAAAGAATTGATGGACTCTGAATGCAAATCAAAGCATACTTTTTTTGCTTACTTTATTTTTTAAGGGTTTTTTTTTGGTCTGTTTCTTTTTTCACAACTGTGACTAATATGGAAGTATATTTTACATGATTGCACATATGAAACCTATGTCAAATTGTTTACCATTTTAGGAAGAGGGGAGGGAAGAAGGAAGAAAAATTAGCAACTCAAAATCTTGTAAAATGAATGCTAAAACTGTCTTTAAATGTAATTGGGAAAAAAATAAAATACTACTAACATAAAAGACACTGAAGGGATAGATGTATTTGTTGGGTTTGGGGTGGAGAGGAGGTCAGGATCAAGGAAGTAACTATTGGAAGATGGAGACACAATATAGGAGCATGAAACATTGAGGGAAAAGGAAGCTTGAAAATTTTTCAGAAAACTTTTGTGTTCCATAGCTCACAGTCAGACAGCATCACTGCAAGAATATTCGTGTTTTAAAGATGGGTTTTTGTTTCAAGGAGCAGGCTTTGGGATTAATAAAAGAACTGGGCAATTTTCTAAAGGCAATCTAGCCTACTCTCCTTTTCCAGCTCAGTTTTGTCTAGGCACACAGGAGCAAGATAAGCAATTGGGGAAAAGTTCCAGAAACAGGAATAAACAGGTGGATAGACCATGGCAGATTTCAAATGAGGTTGACCATTTGGATCAGGAGGTTCTACATTCAGCAACAAGCAATTAGCTGTGGTAACCAGGGGAAAGGGTTTGAGTCCATTGTTGGGCAATCAAATCTCTTCATAACCTGGTTCTTTCCACCCCTCCTAGCCTTCTTAAATGTTACTATCTTTACATACTCTGCAGTCTAGCCACACTGGCCTTCTGGAGGCTCTGCACCTCCAACATTCCCATCTGTGCCTTTGCTTTGACTGTTCCAAGTGCACTTTCTTTTCACTGCTATGTCTTGGAATCCCTAGTTTCTTTCAAAAAATTTCAAACGTCACTTTCCACTTGAAGTCCATCCTGATCCCCCGACTGCTTATTTACTCTTTTCCAACACAACTTAAAAAAACAATTTATATATTAATGTACAGACTTATGTACAGCAGTGTGTGAATTACCTGGCATGAAGTAAAAAATAATTATTGCCATATAACTTTTTATATCTTCAAAAACCTTTTTAATATGCTCTCCTTTTGAAAATAGTATTTCATTATTTACATACTATAGTTTGTCTAGCCTGGCATGTTTTTTAAAATATATTTTTATTTATTTTATTAAATGTTTCCCAATTACATGTAGATTTTTAACATTCTTTAAAAAAATTTTTTTTTGCTTTTTTTTTTTTGGAGAGGGGAGGGCAGGGCAGTTGGGGCTAAGTGACCTGCCCAAGGTCACACGGCTAGTAAGTGTTAAGTGTCTGAGGTCATATTTGAACTCAGGTCCTCATTACTCCAGGGTACTCTATTCACTGCGCCACCTTGCTGCCCCTAACATTCTTTTTTTTTAAATTTCAGTTCCAAATTCTCTCCCCCATTCCTTGAGAAAGTAAGCAATTTGATATCAATTATATGTGTGAAGTCAGGCAAAACATATTTCCATATTATCCAATCCTAGCATGTTAAATATTAAGTATATTTTTGAAGAACACTCCATTCTTTCAAGTCTCATCTTGATAATAGCCCATTGGGCCTTTGAAACGTTTTTATTTATCCATATCTTAGAGAAATTTCTTCTCCTTTCATAATGTATGACATGGTGCAAGGTCATGTTTAGTATTCTAAATCTCAGTATATCAACAATTTTTTTTTTAGATTCCATCATTCCTGCAAGGGGACAACTCTCAAGCTGTTGGAGGTAAAAAAAAAAAATTAAAAATCTCCAAAACATTTTTGGTTGGATGTTTTCTAGTTTGAAGATACCCAGATAACAGACTCACCTACATGTCATGTGACATCAGTTTTCATACAACCTCAAATGAAAAAGTTAATTTCACCAGTAAAAATTACCTTTTATTATTTATTACATTTTAATTATTAATTAAATTAATATTAACTTTTAACAATTAAATTTAATAATTTAATATTCAAATATTAATAAAACAATTAATTGTTGATTAAAATAATTAATACATATTAATACATTTATTATTACTCTAGTATTTGTATTGTCTTACTCATAACAAGTGTTTTTTTCCTTTGTATCAGCAGTTAGTAATTTTTTGCTGTTGTAATCATTCTTTCAACTTTAAAAAAGTTTAATGCTACATTTATGAGAAACTAATAATAACCCTTTCAATTGCTAAATGCCTCTGAAGCTCTTTGCTTGTTTTCATATGATTAGACTTTTATTTAAATCAATAGTTTGTCAGTTCTTGGCATTTTTTGTTTATTTTCCATTACACTTTTCTTTTCACTTCAGCGGAAATGATTTCATTTCATTGGAAGCTTGAATAATCCTTGATTTCCCTATACCAATCACCACTGTGATGTCTCTAACAGTCATTGAAGGGTACTCTTTAAAAGTTATAACTTTTCCATATTTCTTTCTCCTTTATGTTATTCCCTCTCTTCCTCTCCCTCTCCCACTCCTTCAAGATTAAATTGCATAGAATCAAATCAGAGTTAAAAACATAACAAAAGAGAATGATGAAATACATGAGTGTAGTATGAAATCTAGCCCTCAAGTGGCAAAGAACTAAAAGTGGTCAATGTGAAATGTTCTTAGTCAACTTAGTTTCCACAGAAGTGTGCATATTTGTTGACTAAAAATAAATGATTTTTAAAAAAGAATTATGAGGGGCGGCCAGGTGGCTCAGCGAGTAAGAGCACCAGCTCCATTGTCGGGATGACCTGGATCAAATCTGGGCTCAAATACTCAGCACCACACCCAGAAATAACTGGCTGTGTAACCTTGAGCAAGTTACTTAACCCCAATTGCTTTAAAAAAAAAAAAGACTTATGAAAAAATCTATAAACATAAAAGAGAAGTTAAAAAAGGAGCATACACATTCAAGCCCATTACTATAAAAAAATAAAACCATACAAAAATTATTAACTGTTTCAAGTAATTTACATACTATCATAAATACAGTTGTCCACCCCATTGTAAGGAAAATGCTTGGAGGATACTTTGTCTTTATATCCCTAGCACTTAGCATAGTACCCGGAACATAGTAAGCCCTTAATAAATACTTGTTGATTGATTCCCAGAGCCAAGTCCAATCCTCCATCTACCATACCATAACTTCCTCTTTACTCAGCAGAAGTCACCATAGTGATTAATAGCCACTGAAGTTCAACTGAATTATACTGACTAGGTTTGGAGTTTTTTTTTTTTTTTTAAGGTGAAAAGAAAAGGGTGAGGTACTCATTCCTTCCTCTGGCCTCTACCCTTAGTAGATGGACATTATCAGTTATATTCAGATACTCCCTTTTTCTTCCCACCAGGATCTATCCTCTAGTCATTGCCTTCAATTCTGCCCCCACAGAGAGATTCCTCCAAACATGCACGGGAAAAGGGAACAGTGGAGCAATAAAGAAGACAGCTTGATTGGACAAGCCAATCTTCTATCAAAAAAAGCAATGGTGATTAACTCATTTTTGCCTAAGGAGAAAAAGCCCAAGATCCAGCTTTACCTGCTTTGGCACATATATAAAAATTAATGAATCAATATCATTTTCCCTAAAATCAACCCCAAGCCCCTAGTTGGTATCCAGATCTACCAATGTTCACTTTAGCCCATATACCAAGACCAGTCACTCTTTTACAAGTCCTATTCACAAATAATGAAACACATAAAATATACTTATGAGCTACATATTTTCAATAAGGTAAGCAGCATTAAAATATCAATTATATCTGAAATTATTAAGAAACTTAATGAACAGAAATATTTTGGATTAGACATCTGCTCTACAGGAAAGAAAGGGAAGGAAGAAGGGAAAGAGACATTTTTCTCTCTACAACATGATCAGGGTAAA
The DNA here is from genome assembly GCF_028583685.1 of Petaurus breviceps papuanus. Lineage (NCBI taxonomy): Eukaryota > Metazoa > Chordata > Mammalia > Diprotodontia > Petauridae > Petaurus > Petaurus breviceps. The sequence goes on from NW_027187315.1 coordinate 2,132,372, forward strand.
TTTCATCATTCATTAGACAATCTTCTCATTCTTATCTCAGTGATCCCCATCTGTCTCTAGAGGATCAAAGTGGTGGCAGCCATAGTCCAGCTTGCCTTCTTTGCTCTGTCTTTCCAAAGTCCATCCTATCTCCTCGTGGCTCTTATTTGCCTAAATCCAATCAAATCTCTCTCCCGAGACTCTACATATGTGTCAAGAGGGCAGCTGTGGTGGCCAGAAGAAAAATAGTCCAAACACGAAATGTTTGCACATTTCTTGATCCTAGAGCTCCTCGCTATCTCTCCAGAGATCTGTTCCTTGAGACAGGGGTAAATAATGTTGTCTTCTTGAAATTCAGGCCCTCTCTGATCCTAAAAAAAAAAAAAAAAAAAAAAAAACCCTAAAGAATTCCATTCTGGCAGGCAGAACTTTTATTTCCAGATATGTATGTCCATAGGCTATATGTTATTGTCTCATCGTGAATTACAAAGTTGATTTTAGAACATGTTTCTTACTGTTGCCCTGAAAATTGAAATTATTCATTGTTGTTCTGAAGTTGCCATAGGTATTAGTGTTTCAATTTCTAAATTCTAACTCACTGCTTCCTCAATCTCAGGCATCCTCTCACGCTCCTTACGAACATTATATTCAATTATTTTGCCAGAAGAAATGATGAAATGGACATTTTCAGAGGAAGTAGAAAAGAAGTGCATGGAGTGAAAGGAGAACAATGTATATATAATGACAATATTAACATAAAAATTATTTTAAAATCATTAAAAATAATTATTTTGCAAGACTTTAGAACTCTGATCAATACCATGACAAAGTATGAATTCACAAGACTGAAGGTGAAGAACATCACTCTCCTCCTGACAGAGGTGACAGACTCAATATATAAAACAAGACATACATTTTTGGATATGGCCATTGGAGGAAACTGCTTTCTCATTATGCATATTTTATGAAGGTTTTCTTTCTACTGGTTTTGTTAAACAGGGAAGTTTAAACATTATTATTAAACTGGGGAGTGAGAGAAAGAAAATAAATATTTGATGATTTTAAAAAATGATAAAATTGAAATTTTAAAAAATATTTTATTCAGACTGGTTGCTTTAAATGTGAACATGCTAGCCAAGTTCAACTTAAAACTAATATTTCAATAATTTGAGATAATTTAGGGAGGAAGGTCAGTTCAGGTTTTCTTTTAATAAATATTTTTATTTTTTTTAATTTAGTTTCAAACTCATAGGCCAGAACACAAATATAGAATAGAAAAGAAACAAAAACATATATAAACTTAAATACAAAGTAAGAAAGGAAAAAAGCATGTCGTGTGCATAACAGAGCATAAGAGAAGAGTCAAAATATGTAACAATAAATTTTCATTTTAAGAAAGTCTATATGATAAATAATACACATTGTGTTGAGAATTGTCCAACTTTTCTTTGCTTCCTTGTGAGTTTTCTTTTGTTCTCTGCTGTGCACTTTTTTACTCTGTTCTTTTTTTTCCTCCCCAGGTCCCCCCAAAAGGCTACAATAAGGTTTAGATATGTTTCTCTAAAGCTATAGAGATATACATAGACAAATACATATATACATACATATGTAGACATATACTTTCCCAAACATATTCTACTCCTGATCTTTGTTTTTATGTTTGTGTATAGCACTTGTTTCCTATCCTTCCTGGCTCCTCTACTTTATTTCAACTCACTACTATGACCTCTTATTACTTGCCTACCCCCCTCCGAGGATTAAAAATACTTTTTTAAAAAAATAATAATTTTGGGGCAGCTAGGTGGTGCAGTGAATAAAGCACCGGCACCAGAGTCAGGAGGACCTGAGTTCGGTTCCAGCCTCAGACACAACACCCACACAAAAAAAAAACTAGCCGTGTAACCTTGGGCAAGTTACTTAACACCAATTGCCCTCCAAAAAGCAAATAATAATAATAATAATAATAATAATTTTACAAATAAATATAATAAATAAATAAAATTTAAAATAAATAAAAGTAAAATTTTAAAACAAAAATAAATGCTTTAAAATAATAATGTTAAAAATATTTTTAGAATATTTTGAAGTAATTTTATTCATTTTAAGTGTTTTCAGTTATATGAATTAATAGCCAATGAAATGTTGCTGAATACTGCAACAAAATAGCTTTAACAAATAAATAAGAATGTGAATTTTTCACATATACATGCTTGAAAGAGCTGTGTTCCCTCTTAGTAGCACCCTGTTACAATAATTAGCTTATTTTAAACCTAAGTGGCATTGTAATGGTCCCTAAAATCCATTTGGTTCCTTTTCCTCCTTCAGCCTTTGGGAGTTTAATTTAGATGAAAAATTCTGATTCTAGTCACAATTCCTCCAAGCCCTCAGGTAGGAAAATTCGTAACACCTCAAGGGAGGTAAGATTCTCTACCTAGTCCCAATTTGTGTCTGAGGCAAAATTCAATTTACTAGGAATATTTGGGTAACAAAGTGGATAGATAACATGGAGAGAAAGGTATGTTGGGAGGTGGGGTTGAGGGAAAAGCTAATATTTTCTTGGGAATTCCCTCAGACTGGGTTCTTTACTCTGAGATGCCAGTCCCCTCTTGGCTTCGCAAGGATGCCCTGAAATGCCATGCTTGCTCCAACTCCTGAATGCAGACCCTCAAAATCTCTCCTGTTCTGAGATAGAACTTTGTTTTTTGGTTCTTCAACAGTTGTGAAAATTTGATGCTTTCTCTTCTTCCTTTTTATACAAATTGCTTATAGTGTGATCCAGTCTTTCACATAATTTTTTTTGATTGATTCAAGGAACTATACAGGCCTTGTTCATGGCATTTTTTGATTATTTGATTCCATCAAAAAGTGTTTTTACCTAATTAAGGTACTGAAATTAAAATGGGGTATTTTCAACATCAAAGTTTCCCATGTACTTGGAAAACTTACTTATATTACTCATTTCCTTAGCAAGTCCCCTTTTCCCGTTAGTATAAAACTAAATTTCAAACCAATCTCTGTCCAAAATCATAAAAATTCTGAATTCTTCTTTTCCGGGGGCCTCAATTGCAATGTTTTACAATATCTTGCTTTTTCTTCCAAATTTCTTGTCTCAAAACAGAAATTTTGGTGAGATATACGAGGAGTGTGATAGGTCCAGATAATCTCTTGTGATATGTCTAACAGCAAAACACAATTTCCAGGAGCCTTGAGCCTTTTGTGACTGAGGTATAATATGGTGGCGTGTTTATTAAGAGTGACTCTTCTACAGTTCCCATGCATAAGTGGGTTTTGTGAATTCAGTACTCCTACACACAGACCACCATCATACATACACACTTACTTGTCACATTGAGGCAAAGCATTGGAAACCAATTTTTTTGTCACCTTGTAAAATTATGAGACTCTGAGCTGTATTTGTATCATGCAAGTACAGCAGACACACAGGATGATTGTGGTTGCTGGGTTACTCCTTGTAAGTTCAAACAGTTTCACAGGCTGAATGACAATATATTTGGTGTGACCTGGTTAAATTATAGCAAAGCTTCTTTCCTAGATAGACTCTTACGTGATTCACTACATCTGCTTTATATGAAGGTAATGCCTTCTTGAAATATGAAATAAAATACATGTAGCTATTGTGACATTTTCTTTTTTCTTCCTCCTCTTCCATCTTTTTCTTCTTCTCTCTTGCTTCTTTCCTTTCTCCCTTTCTTTCTCTTTCCTTCCCTTTCTTTCTCTCTTCCTCCTTTTCCTTCATCCTTTTCTTCTTTCCTTCCTTTCTTCCTCCCTTTTCCCTTCCTGACTTCCCTTTCTTCCTCCCTCCTCCCTTCCCTTCCTTTCTTTCTCCCCCTCCCTCTCTTCCTTTTGTCCTTTCTCTTTCTCTCTCCCCTCCTTTTCTCTTCCTTTCCCTCTCCCTCCCTCCTTACTTTCCTTCTTTTCTCTCTTTCTCCCCTTCTTCTTTCCTTCCTTCCTGCCAGAGAGGAGAGGCAGCTATAGTTTTGAATAGTTCTGAATAGAATAATTCTGAATAGATCTGAACTATGATCGTCATGGGATTTGGGCCAAATTCTACAATCTGTATGAATCAATAAAATGAATGAAAAAGCATTTATTGACTCTTACATGTGCAAAGCATTATACTAAGCACTGGAGATACAGAGAAAAGACAGGGACTGCTCCTAAGAAGTTCTCAGTCTAATAGAGGGAGACAAAACGTTATAGGAGGTTTTAGCTGCAAGTCAAACGGAAAGAAAGGCTCACTGGTCCTTTGGGTGTAGCAGCAAAGCAGGCAGTAATGAATCTTCTTTAAGTGTCATTTCTATTAATAAAAATACATCCATTGAACCATTTGATGGCTCCAAGGACTTTGGTGGTGAGAACTTTGTTTTTTGGTTCTTCAGCAGTTGTGACTACTCAATGTTTACAATACTGAATCCTGAGTCCAAATAGAAGCCCTAAATCTTTTCAGTGCTAGAGAGAGGAAAAAGCTTGGTGTGTGTGTGTGTGCGTGTGTGTGTGTGTGTGTGTGTGTGTGTCCAAAGTCTCCAATGTGTAGAGAAAGACAGCTCTTTTCTTGAAGGTTAAATTTCACATTTTAATTACATCATGCTGAGGCTATTGTGAAGGGGGGTGGGGAGGGGAGTTCCCACAGTTGGTTTGGCAATGGCCCTGACTTGCTGCGTCTTATGTCTCCAGCCCAATACCATAGTCTCCTTCAAGTTCCATGGGAGTTTTATGTGCAGAAATTCTATAGAATTAAACAATGGACCAGTCTAAGGTGGTTCCAAGTTGCTTAGGGAAATTTAACTTTAAGCACAGCAACAGGCAAAGTGCCAAGGACAGAGGAAACACTGGATATGTATCTGTTGATTTGATTTGATTCAAACACCTTGATTTCTCTAAATTCAAAATCTTAAACTAGATGTAATATTAATGTCCTGAATGTAAAAAAAAATGAGGATTTGGACAGAGGGTTGATTTTGAATCTATCAAGGATGCATTCCTTTATCATTTGTCAATATAAAGTTCTTAAGAACGTAATGAATCAGCTTAGCAATGTATAGAGTTTTGGATTTAGAATCAGGAAGATCTGTGTTCAGTTCCTACCTCTGGGACTTACTAGCTGAGCTATGTAAGCATGGCAAGTCATTGAACATTCCCAGGTCTTAGGCCAGGGGTGAGGAACCTGAGGCCTCAAGGCCACATGTGGCCTTCTAGGTCCTCAAGTGTGATCTTTTGACTAAATCCCAACTTCATAGAACAAATTCCCTTAATAAAAGGATTTGTTCTGTAAAACCTGGATTCAGTCAAAAGGTCACACCCAAGGACCCAGAAGGACACATGTGACTTTGAGGCCACCCATAGGTTCTCCACACCTGTCTTAGTCAGTTTTCTGACTATAACATAGTTTGGTTGCAATTTGGATCATGGAGGGAGCTTCCATTGTAGGATGTAGAACTTTAAAGTATTAATGATGTAGAAAAAATGATTAAGGAACTTAACTTGCCTTTGAAATCATACGCAGAAAGTTCTTGAGTCTATGCCACATAAGAACAGATTGAAAGAAATGGGGATTTTTAGCCTTGAGAAGTCTCGGAGGGGATGTGATTGCTTTCAAGACCTTGAAAGGCCAGCCTTGTTCAGTTTGGCCCCAGAAGGCAGAATTAGGAACAAGGGGTAGAAGCTGAAGAGAAAAAGTTAAGTTTGATGTTAGTGGAAAATAAAATTCCTAACAACTAGAATGGTCCCAAAGGAAAACAGGTTAGCTTGTGAAGTGGTGAGTTTCCTCTCACTGGAGGCCTTCAGGCAGAAGCTGGATTACCCCTTTTAATGACGATACACACACATATACACATATGCATAATATACCTATCACAATATACACATACACATACATGTACACATACATGTACGGGTTGGACTGCATGACCACTTGAGATCCTTCCAGTTCTGACATTCTGTAATATAAGTTGCACAATATAGTAGCATTCCTTGAAATCTTTGGATATTATCATAAAAATGTAGAGTCAGCATAATAACATTATTGATGTAGTTTGTCCTTGGATTTAGAAAGATCTAAGTTCAAATTCTGCCACTGAAACTAAGTGTGTGATCTCAGTGTACCTCAGGAAACTCCCTAGAATTTACCTGCTAAGGCATAAGTTGGCTTTATCTGCCTTAGGGGAAGAAGTGGAGATATCTGCCTAGTTAGTCATTGCTAATCACACTGAATTGATGTAATTTCCTTTTCAGTCATAGTCTATTACTTTAGTTGCACTATATCAGGGACATCTCCAGTTGTCCTGATCTTTATCTTGCCACTACCCAGATGGCTCCAGAGGAGAAAGTGAGGCTGGTGACTTTGCACAGCCCTCCCTCACTTAAATCCAATTCATCCAATTCCCTTGCAAGTCCTGGCATCACCTTCCTGATGTAATGGTCCTCTTCAAGAATGAAGGACAAACAACAATTTTAGTTAAAACATGTCCTCCGTCCTACCCCACTTATCCCCACATACACTTCTATTGTTGACCTAGTGATAGGCAACCAGATAGAGGGAGGCAGATATATAAGGACAAAGAATTCTGACCTTGGAATCAGGAGACAGGTTTGCTATTAACTAGCTATATGACTATGTGAGTTACTCTATCCCTCCCTCCCCTCTACCTCTCCTCCTCCAGCTTCCTCTTTTTCTCTTTCTCCCTTCTCTCCCCTCCCTCCTTGCTTCCCCCTTCTTCCCCCTTGTCTCTCTCTCTCTCTCTCTCTCTCTCTCTCTCTCTCTCTCTCTCTCTCTCTCTCTCTC
>NW_027187315.1:2139162-2177554 GCF_028583685.1 Petaurus breviceps papuanus
CTCTCTCTCTCTCTCTCTCTCTCTCTCTCTCTCTCTCTCTCTCTCTCCTCTTTCTCTTCTTCTCCCTTGTTCTCTCTTCCCTTCTTTCTTTCTCTCTCTGTCTCTCCTCCTTCCTTCCTTCCCTCCCTCCTCTCCTTCTTTCTGTCTCTGTCTCTCTCCTCCCCTCCTCTCCTTTCTCCCTCTCTTCCTCTCTCTGGCTCAGTTTCCTTTTTGTATAAAATGAAGGGGTTGAAATTAAGAATTATGTAAGAAAAGTCACTTAACTCTTCCTACCCTTTGACTCAGTAATACCACCCAGAATATATATGCCAAGGAGACTAATGAAAGAAAGATTCTCTCTCTCTCTCTCTCTCTCTCTCTCTCTCTCTCTCTATATATATATATATATATATATAACAGAATATTCATAGCAGTACTTTTTTTGTGGAAGTAAAAACAAACAATTGGAAACAAATTGGTAAGTGGATGAACAAGTTAAGTATATGAATGTAACGGAATATTAAGAAGCGATAAGTATCAACAACTCAGAGAAGCAGGTGAATGACCTTCTGTGAAGTGATGTAAAGTGAAAAGAGCAGAACCAAAAGAACAAGATGAACAATGATCTCACAATGTAAATGATAGATTTTGAAAGGACGAGAGGAGGTGGTTTTTGAAAAAAGCCCCACAGTGAATCCTTCTGTTAGGCAGAGAACATTTTTTGTAAATGGAATAATCTTCCTCCTAAGTTTTCCTATGAAGCTTTCTTTATGCAAGGCCCCCTGATACTCAAAATAAACAGCTATGAATCTCTAGGTTGTTGAGCCTGCATTACTTACAGAGTTGAGTTGTGAGTTCCTAGAGGACAAGGACTATTCCTCCTGATCCCAAGCTAACCAAAGTGTCTGGAAGTAAGGCAGGTATAAAAGAGCATTTATTAAGTGCTTACAATGTGCCTGGCTTTGTGCTAAGTGCTGGGAATAATTCAGTGTTATCTACTGGCTTTTGCAGGTCATATGCAGTTTCCACAAAACTCCTCCCAGAATCCCATTTAATTTCTTATGCCAAACTGTGATATATTGAAACTTCAATGGGGAAAGTCATGATGTGGAAGGGATAGCTGTTTAAGGAAAAAAAGAGAGACATTCTCTACCCTCAAGCAGTTTGGTATAAAAATACATTCAACTCAGTAGGAATACAGGTGGGAAAAGAGAGATAGGAATTTCACAGAGAGAATAGAGTCAGGGTGCAAATAGTGAAAAGGCAAACAAATTTTAACTTTGAACAGTGGATCATTAAAAGGGGTCAAAGGTAGGGAAAGAAAGTCTAAGAACCAATTATTGTGATCTAGGCTAGATAAAGAGAGAAGGGATAGAGCAGTAGGTGGGATCAGATCACTTCAATTATAGGTTTCTAGTATTGCTCACATTCCTTTTCTCTTTCTATTTGCTTTAATATAAGTGAGAGATGAAAAAAGGGGGAAAGTATAAGAGCATGTGATGGAGGGAAATACATAATTAACAATAATAACTATGAATGTGGATATGATGATGTATTTTGGGATGTGCTGGAGTCCTTGAAAGAACTGATTGCTAAATTTTCCAAGAAAGTGTTCACACCTCAGAAATTACCAATAGCTACAAATCAGGGCTGGATTTATTGTTTTGTTGGTTGTCTACACTTTAGAAGATAATAGTAAAGGGGGCGGCCAGGTGGCTCAGCGAGTAAGAGTACCGGCTCCAGTGTTGGGACGACCTGCAGATCGAATCCCGGGCTCAGACACTCAGCACCACACCCAGAAATAACTGGTCGTGTAACCTTGAGCAAGTTACTTAACCCCGATGGCTTAAAAATAAAAAAAAAAATAAAAAAAGAAGATAATAGTAAAAATAGTGATAAATTAACACTTATTAAGTAATATGCGATAATAAAAATAAAAAGTGTGCCCTGCATTAATTTTTGTTTGTGGAACTGCTTGCTAAACATTAACTACCACACTCCTAGCTGTACCCACCAATAAAATGCAGGCTCTAGTAGAATGAATTAGAAAATATATGTAATATGTTGCTTAAAAAAACACAATAGAAACACGAAAATACTATCAGATCAAAATGACTGACTGTAGCAGAATTTATTGTGCTTTAGGCATTTAAAAAAAACCAGAAGTAGCAATCCTAATCTCAGACAAGGAAACAGCAAAAGTTAGCATGGTTAAAGGAGGGGTTAAAAGACATAAAAAAGGAAACTATGTTATCCTTAAAGGTACCATAGATAAAGAAATAGTATCAATACCTAATACATATTCATCAAATGAATAGCAACCAAGTACTTAAAGGAAAACTTATAAATTATAAGGAAAAATAGACAGCAAAACCATAATAACTAGGGACTCAATGTGCTTTTTCAGATTTAAAGAAATCTAATAAAAATATAAAGATTTAGGAAAGTTAGATTATGATAGATCTCTGATGATTACTGAATGGGAATAGAAAGGAACATACATATTTCTCAGCTGTAAGTGACACATTTACAAAAATTGAACAACTTCTAGGGCCAAAGTTAGCTAACTATGGCCAAAAGGCTGAATCCCAAACTTTATTTAAAAACATAATAATCATTCTTGGCTTGAGGACTACACCAAAAAAATGGTGGTGGACAGAATTAGGTTCATGGAATATGTTCAATATATTTGCCAACCCCTGTTCCAGGTCATAAACATATGGTAAACAATACAGATAGTCAGAAATATTAAATGCCTCCTTTACTGAGTATTGGTGTTCTTATCTCCAAACTATACCACCAAAGTCCATGCCTGGGAAGAGCTAATTGTATGGCTCAGCATTCCCAGAGACCATGTATCCTTATCTCTTCACTGCTTCATCTTTTAGCCACTTTTCAAATAGATATGGTTTTTAGAAATATTCGCTAAATTTATAGAACAAGTAAAAGAAATTGGTAGAAAAAACAAAATGATCACTTTTTGCAGATGATATGATAGTTTACTTTGGGAACCCTATAAATTAAATTGAAAATTAATTTTAAAAATTTATAACTTTAATAAAGCACCAGGATGTAAAATAAATAAATTCACAAAAATCAACAATCTTTCTATAAATTACTAACAAAATCAAGTAGAAATATATATATATATATATGTATATATATATATATATATATATAATTCAATCCAATATTACTACAGAATGAATACTACAGAATGCTCTTTATTAAATAAAGAATGAAAGTAATTACTCAGAGCTGGGTAGTGATAACTAAATTTTTTTTCCCTTTTTCTTATGGCTTTATTAGAGACACATAGATTAAACTGTAGTGTTTTGTGGATTTAGTCCCATACCACCTCCCCCATCTAAACCAAAGCACTGGACACAGGGCTTAGAGAAGGGGCTCTCATTTCCCCAGTTTTTATCTTTCTTGTTGGAAAAGAAACAGGATTAAGAGAAACACCTTTTCAGACATGGCAAAGGTTTGGATCTGCTTTGCCTGATTGTACTTATTTATTGCATTAGTTGTTTTTTTTTTTAATGGGAGGGATTTAGAAGGAGGAAGTGAACTAGCAATAGATATACCAAAAAATGACGAAAGATCACTACAGCTTTTTAAAAATGCAAAGAAGTCTCAGAAGGAGAGACAAGCAGGACAGCTCTGAAATTAACATGTTGGATTTATATTCTATTTAAAGGATGCAAAATGTATATAAGAATTTTATGTATTAATCATCTTTTGTGACTTCAGTGTATTTGGAAATGCTGGTTTTGATGATATTTGTGGGCTACAGAATTACAAAATAAATTTTTTTTTAAAAGAAAAGAGAGATTGAGGAATAGTCCTATCTAGGAAGCTGTAAGGTCCCAACACTTTCATCTTTTCTCTCTGGAAAAAAACAAGGCAGGGTTTTCTTCCCTTGGGGAAAGGTCCCAGACTTACACTGTCCACTTCAAACACCGAGTCTCTTAATGTGTGCCAAGGCAGCAGGTAGTACAGTATGTAGCTCCACAGCTGACACAAGTATAAGGAGAAGGAAAGCCATGCACTGCACAGGAGGGGTGCTGGGGCAGGCTAGAGAGCCCTGCACAGGTGTGAGATAGGGCCCTCAGTCACACTTAAATTCTGGTCTTCCAGAAGGGCCTGGAAGTTCTTTCGAAAACCTAGTTTAAAATGATCCCTAGTTTTTTTCTTCTTCTTTCCGGTGTCGGCATCATCCTCCAACTGCGGCAGCCTCTTGCCTAGCTGGGGAAGGCTGGCGTGGGGATCCCCCTGGAAATTGTCATTCTCCAAGGCCTCCGAACGTCGGTTGATTCGTTGCTGCCGGGCTGCCCAGTCCAGCACGCGCCGCCGCCTGGGGTCCTGGGACAGCACCGAAGTTTTCTTCTCCACCATTCTAGCTAATCCAGCCCACAAACACCTGCACGCGAAGTCACGGACGCTAGCAAAGAAGTTTTGGAACTTTAAGATCACAGCTGCTTCCCGATAACTAGAATTATAATACTGCCTGAAGTAATTTACAAATTCTGCCATAGTGATCAAACTACCAAAAAATTATTTTAAAGAGTCAGATGAAATTATAACAGAACTTATCTGGAGGAACAAAAAATAAAAAGAAATCTCATGGGAAACAATGAAAAATTGGGAAAGAAGGGGGCTTAGCAGTACCAGATCTCAGACAAGACTACAAAGGAATAACCATCATAACTATTTGGGGCTTGTAGAAAAGTTAAACAGTGGTCCAGGTTAGATATACAAGATCCAGAGGCAATTGAAATAAGTAACATAGTGTTAAACATACCCAAGGACAATTACTGAGTAAGGTCTCACTATTCAACAAAATTTTCTAGGAAAATTGGAAAGCAGTGTGAGAGGAATTATGATAAGATCAACCTCTCATAATGTATGCTACAATATACTTCAAATGGATACCTAACCAAGATACATAAGGTCATATCATAAGCAAATTACAGGGGATTGAAAGGTGATAGCTCTCACCACTATGTGTTGGGAAAGAGTATTTGAATAAATAAGGAATAAAAAAGAGCTTATGAGAGAAAATGGACATTTTTAACCATGGAAAGTTAAAAATTATTTTGAACAAACAAAAGCAAGTTACAGTTAGAATTGGGGGGGGAATAGTTAACTGGAAAAATAATTTTTGCAACAGATTTCATGATAAAAGTCTGATATCTAGATATAGAAGGAATTGATACAAACATATCAAAATAAGAATTATTTTTCCACTAGATGGTCAAAGGATAGGAACATGCAATTCTCAAGTGAAGAGATCTGAACTCCCAACAACCACATGAAAAATGGTCTGAATTATTAATAAGAAAAAGGCTAATTAAAACTACTTTTCAGCTCTATCTCACACCCATCATATTGCCAAAGATGACCAAAAAAGAAAATGACAATAGTGGGAGGAGCTGTGAGAGCACAGGCTGTCTAATACATTGTTGATAGAGCTGTAAATAGTCATTTTAGGAAGCAATTTGTAACTATACCCCAAAAGTTACTACATTATGCAAACCTTTTGACTCAGTAATGCCACTATTAGTCATATATGCCAAAAAGATCAAAGAAAGGAAAAGTACACACATATACAAAAATACTTATTGCTGTTCTTTTTGTTCTAGAAAATAACTGGAAACCATGTATAACCATCATTTGTGCTTGAACAAATAATCTATAAGAGGGGTACTGGACTAGAACTATATCTTCCCTCCCTTCCCCAAATATTGCTGATCATGAGGTATAAGTCTGTTTCAGAACAAAAGCTTTTTCCATTGTCTTTAGCCTTTAGTTTACAGTTGCCAGTTTGGCTCTTTCCCACCAATGATGATTGTATAAAAGACCTTCACAAATATAGGAATAGAAAGTAAGCTCACTTATTCAAGCAAAACAACAAACAGATATAGAAAAAGTTCTATAGATTATAACATATCAGAAAATACATGATAATAAATGAATTTTCCAGTTGGGATTCAGATATCTCAGATGAAACCAACAGGGATTTCCAAATCTTATTCAAAGGGAAATTCTCTCTCCAAAGTGTCAAGGGAGATTGACCAGAAATTAGGGCATTTGAGGAGCTATTTGCCCCCACATATCTGAAGCTTTCAAAGTTTCTTTCTCTACACCAAACAATGCCTGGAACCATACATGGTTCTCCAATCAGCATTTTTGGAACCAACTCTTCTCCTAATACAGAATTATTTCAGTATTTTATATCATTAGAAGTCACATCTGAGGTAAACAAATGCCCCCCAGGAGTGACTAGAAGCTTAGGTTATACTTTTATCTAGGTGCTAATCTCAGTGGCTCCTACACTGCCAAAAAGTTAAGTTCTGAAGGTATATTCTTACTATTAGTGCCCTGGACAAAGCCCTGAATGCCCTACCCTTGTTCCAGCTCTGGGAGATACACACTGTCCAGGCAATGGAGAAAAGAGAAGATAAAAGACAATTGATTCTTCATAAGCAGAAATGAAGTAGAAAACAGAGATGTTTGAGTGGACCAAGAAGGGGATATTTCAGTCACCTGAAAAGGCCTTTTGTATGTAGAGGAGGGCTGTGGGAACCTGTTATAAATCTGAAGATGGCTTATGTAAGCCAGGAGTTCAAGATGCTTTGGAGGTGGGAAAAAGTTATAACCCTGTCAGCTGAGATTTCCTGTGTAATTGCTCTAAAGTCCATGTGCTCAAGGCTAGTAGCTAGGGAAGAAGTGACTGCTGGAGGGAACCAAATATTAGCAAGCAATGAAGCAGAGATGAATATGGCAAAGGACTTATAATACCTTCTAAAAATGGTAGTGGTGGCAAGCAAGAGTGGAGCAGTGAAATAATGTCAAAAGAAAGAAAGAAAGGAAGGAAGGAAGGAAGGAAGGAAGGAAGAAAGAAAGAAAGAAAGAAAGAAAGAAAGAAAGAAAGAAAGGAAGGAAGGAAGGAAGGAAGGAAGGAAGGAAGGAAGGAAGGAAGGAAGGAAGGAAGGAAGGAAGGAAGGAAGGAAGGAAGGAAGGAAAGAAGGAAGGAAGGAAGGAAGGAAGGAAGGAAGGAAGGTAAAATGAGACATTGGATTAGACAGCCTTTGATATATCTTATAACTCCATATTTTTGATTCCATGATCCTCTTTAGTCCTTCCACACTGTACTAAAAACAACCACATTACATCAGGCCTCTACTAAATGACCATTTCTTCTTAGTAGGCCTGCAGAGTTTTTGCTCACTGGTATAGCCTTTGAGAGCCCAGGTACCTCCAGGCTACAATGAGATTTCAGAAGAGTACTTTTTTAAAAGGACACCATTCTAGGAAAATGTCTGTCCCACACACCAAACAAAATATTAGATTTAGAAAAGAAATTTTTCATTAAGAAAGAAAAGATCAGAGGTGAAAATTTTCACAAATGCAAAAATAAATGCTAGCCACTTTACTCTCAGCCTGAGCAAAATGAGCTTCCTAAAGCAGTCAGTGCTACAGGTCAGTGCCACATCTCTCTGGATTTTTTGGCATTTAACTAGATGCAAAATGTCAGCTTAGAAAATTACTTATTCAATGCAAATATTAACAATAGTAGAGTGTGTCAATATGCAAATGGAGCTTAAGGCGGTGAGGTCTTACCCTGCCCATCTCCCATAACACAGGGAGATTTAATTTTCCAGGGAGAATGTCAGTACACAATATGTTTAATGGAGGAAGGTACAGCTGAGCACATTTCACACTAATTGAGATCAAGAAACCCAAATTCTGTTGTTCTTCCTTCTTTTTAAAAAATATTCAAATTAAAGAGTGGTCATTTCTGGGTTTATATGAGTCAGGGGAAAAGAGCCTTGGGCTAATGGCAGGAATATGAATGGAATACAGGGTACCTGATGTACAGGGGAAAAGCTCCTGATTGGTACCTTTGGACCTTTAGCAGTGATTTTTTGAAGCCAGCATCAGATCACTTAATTTGCCTGAAAATTTTATCTCTGAATACTTTGGAAATAGATACCTCTGCTCAATAGGAGGACTGCATCACATGTCATGAGTTGGTCACACCTTCAAGAACCAAACTCAGAAGACCTAGTTTCAAGTTCAAGTTGAAGTACGTTTGTGACTTTAGATGTGACTTAAGTCCTTTGAGGTTCACCTTAAAAAAAATGAAGGTAATTATATCTCCCCTTGCTTCCTCTCAGGATTGTCATGAGAATCAATTGTCTCATCATTCCAATGTGTTATATAAATGTAGAAGAAGGTTTTGGGGGAGTGGGGAGGAATGTTTTTTTTGTTCTATGAAACAGAATTTTTGAGGTTGATGAAGACTGAAGTCTCTTGGGCTCTCTAACTTACCCTCAATTCAGAGAACAGAAACCATGGTTACAAACCCACCACGCTTAGGATCAAAGATGTAGACTTGGAAGGAGTTCTAGAAACCAATTTGTCCAAGCCCCTTATTTTACAGATGTGGAAACTGAGGCCCAGAGAGGAAAAGTGATTTGCCCAAGATTACACAAGTGATAAGTGGCAGAGTAGGATTTTATCTCAGGTATCCTGGCTACAAAGAGTTTTGTTTTGACTCTACCACACATTTAATGTGCCACCATGAAATGGGACTCCTGTATTTGAATCAGATAGCATAGATGAAAGCTTGCCTAAAATCTGCATAAGACTGATTCTCTGGGAAGCTTAGCTAGGGAAGATCCACAGTCCAAGTACAGATGAAGCATGAGTCATTTCTAAATGAATGAAGGGTATTCCTCCTCCTTTCTCTTCCCAAGGTTTTAATGAATTGTTTTTGCATTTGAGGCTTGACTTTCTAAAGATTAGCTCCAAAATGTATTGATAGTTTCCTACCAAGTGATAACATCTTTCTATGCAACAGTTCAATGTGTTGTATGAATTTGTGCTGATGGCAGGAATGAAAATGGAATACCAGGATACCTGATGTGTGAAAAGGAAAGCTCCTAATTGGTACCTTTGTCTTAAGGATCATTTAGCAAGGGATTCTTAGAAGCCAGAATCAGAGAACCAAATTTGCCTGAAATTTCTATATTTGTATGCTTTGTATACTTACATTTGTATACTCCTAATCCATAGGAATATTGTCACACTGTGTCATGAGTTACCTACACCTGTAAAACCAAAAAGCTGAGGCCTGGGTACAAGAAAAGCTCGGCATCCTGCCATAAGGCAGATGCTGTATTATGTATTATTTATTCACTTTATTATACAATATACAAACATGCCTATCTCTTTTCAAGAGGGGCCAACTCCATTATGTAAAGGTCACATGATTAGGGTTTAGTAAATATACTCATTTCAGGAAGGAAAAATGACTTTAAAGTAGGTGGGGGCTCAAAGTTAATTCTGATTGGGCAGATCTATATGTACCCCTTAGAATAACAAGATGGTGAAGCCATCCTGAAAGAAGCTGATCTGGGATTATCCACTCTCTGAAGACATAGGGAACATAGCATTGTCCCATCACTCCCTTCAGGAGAGTTGAATTCATAATTTCTTTTTGGAGGGGGGAAGGCAGGAAATGGGGTTAAGTGACTTGCCCAAGGTCACATGGATAGTAAGTGCTAAGTGTTGGGGGCTGGATTTGAACTCAGGTCCTCCTGAGTCCAGGGCCAGTGCTCTACTCACTGCACCACCTAGCCACCCCAGGAATTCATAATATCTAAAGTAAGAATGGGACTTACTAGGGCTTGATCTTTTAGGGGAATAGTATTACCCGTGTTTCCCCGATAATAAGACACTGTCTTATTAATTTTTTTGGAAAGTAAAACACCAGAGGGTTTATTTTTCAGGGGAGGGCTTATGTTGTCCTGCCTCAGCTCTCCTCCGCGGCACTGCTCTCAATGGCGCCAGCAAGCAAATCACTGGGGAAGAACAGGATGACGCGCTCACTGCTGCAGCTCTGATTGGATGCAGCTCGGAGTGTGGCATGCATTTCACGGGGGGAGGGGGGGGGGGGGGGGGGGCGGTGCATACATAGGGTACCGTAATGTAGTGTGTAGCGCAGGGGATCACCTTCACTACAGTAGCAATCTCAATAGGGCTTATTTTCAGGGGAGGGCTTATTTTAGAGGAATCTTACACAGTAAGGGGAGGGATTATTTTTGGGATAGGTCTTATTATCGGGGAAACACGTTAGGCAATGGGACATCAATGCCACCTGGTGATTAAACTTTATTGGCTGTATACTGGCTTACCACCTGATTGACTGCTCTACTTTATGTTTTTTTCTGTCCTCTGAGGGCTTTCAGTTTCCTCCTATAGCTACAGCCTTAGAAATAGAATGCTATAGTGCCCCCTCATTGCAGTGTCAAACCCATGACACTTTCCTTCCCACTTAGAGCCATTCTTATAGTGAATGAGCACAACTCACATTGAGGTCAGTCTTCACTAAGGTACAAATCACCCCTGAATTAAACTCAGTTCCCTTTCTCTACTTGCCCAATGTTTCCTCTTGGTTCACTGAGAAAGGGCTAAGTCCTCTGTCTTACTCCTTTTGTTTATGAACTAGAAACATTAGGTCTATTCTGGGAGACTAGTTGGTTTATCCAAAAATAGTTAATGGTCCCAGTCATTAGCATATAATAAACTTACTACCAATTGATATATTTCTTCTTAGCTATGCCATTTATTTTGCTTTTTTTAAAAAAGGAACAAAGGTAGGAAGGAAGGAAGGAAGGAAGGAAGGAAGGAAGGAAGGAAGGAAGGAAAGGAAGAAAGATTTGGAATGTAGTACTGGGACATTTATATACGGGGAAACAGAGGCACAGAGAGGTGGTTTGCCCAAGGTCACAGATTCTCATCTGGAGGTTTTCTAAGACTTTCTAAGTCTTGTTACCATGGTACCAGACATGGTACCTCATCATGGGGCAAGAGCTGAACTCTCCAAGGAACTCTCTTTCTTAGTATGATTCTACCCAGGGTAATTAGATGGTGGGGGAGATATTTCAGTGGCCACTGACACTATGATTCTTATTCATAGCTTTGCTGATTACCTCGCAACTTTGAACTTCTGTGATGTACAAAGGATGCTTTTGCCCTGTACCAGCATATTCTATCACAGCCATCAATAAACATTTATTGACTACCTGCTATGTGCAAGGCATCACATTATACCATGACTTTTCTTCTATGAGCAAAAGAAACTTTAGATAATATTCTTAATTCTGGTACTCACAGTATTGTGCCCTCTCCATTTCATTAGCTTTAACTCTAGGAAGGAATTTTTTTGTTGTTGTTATTCTTTAGTCGTTTCACTTATGTCTAACTCTCCCTGACCCAATTTGGGGTTTTCCTGGCAGGGATACTGGAGTGGTTTGCCATTTCCTTCTCCAGTTCATTTTACAGATGAGGAACTGAGGCAAACCAGGTTAAGTGACTTGCCCAGAGTCACACAGCTGTTAAGTGTCTGAGGCCAGATTTAAACTAATGAAGATGAATCTTCTTGACTTCAGGCCTGGTTCTCTATCCACTGCACTGACTATCTGCAATAA
The DNA here is from genome assembly GCF_028583685.1 of Petaurus breviceps papuanus. Classification (NCBI taxonomy): domain Eukaryota; kingdom Metazoa; phylum Chordata; class Mammalia; order Diprotodontia; family Petauridae; genus Petaurus; species Petaurus breviceps. The sequence goes on from NW_027187315.1 coordinate 2,150,643, forward strand.
GTATCATTTATCATGGAATATTTGGTCATCTCAGGATGAGTATTTGCAAAAAGACTGCCATTAAAATAATTGAAGCTGATGCACCAACATTTGACCTGAAGTTCAAAAATTCTTTCAACATATACTTTGATCCTAGCTGACTTCAATGAAAAATTGGGACCAGGTAAGGACAATAAGAATTTTTTTATGGAAAATGGAGGTCATAAATAAAGAATGAGAAAATCCAAAGACTTAGAGACTACACAGAAGTTTCAAGCTAATATATCATGAATACTTGCTTCTAGAAAAGAATTAGAAAGAGGCAAACATGGTAACACTGAATAACCACACAAAATATGAAAATAGCTAAATTTTCAACGACAGGAAATTATTCATGACTGATGTGGGAGTGATTCCTGTATCAGCTGGCTACTAATTTGTTAGAGCAGAGATCAAAATTAATTAAAAAAAAGAATAAAAACAAGAAAAATAGTATAGTATACAATTAAAATAACTCCAACAAGTTATTGATGACCCCAAAATGGGAGGACAGGAGAAAGTGACATTGACATCAATTATCACAATTTTTTATATTTAAATGATATTTAAATTTTAAACATTGGTCTTGGGTTCCACACCAGTGTCATCAGGTCTTATTACAGGCTTTGATTACACAAAAGTCCATCATGGATAGTGAATAATGACTAAACCAATTTATATAAGCAAAGTATGAATGAAAATTGTAGAAGTCATACAGATTAGAATATGCCAGAAAAAAAAAACAACACAAGAGTGAAATATAGTTTAAACCAAGAGAGATGCCTTGATCTCATCCAAAGGGAAGTTATCTCTCCTACATCTCGGGAGTTAAATGGAACTCAGGGACATGTTGAGATACTGTCTGCAACTTCCAAAGTTTTTCCATTTATGTGTCTTCAAGAGTGTCTTAAAACAGGTATATCTCTCTCCCAAGAAACTCTAGCATTAATTTCACTCATTATTCAGGTGTTAAACATTGCATAGTGCTTAGCACTCTCTCCTCCAGTTAGGAAGCACATCTCTTTTCAAATAAGCAAGAGCAAGCAAAATACCCGAGTCTTGGAGGGAAGTCTAAATGCCCGTTGATTGTTTGATTGAAGAAGGCTCAAATTAAATTTTAAAAATGACTCACAGGTTCTCCATGGAGAAGTAAATAAAAGAGTTAGCAGAGTTAGTTTTATCAGCAACAAAAAGCATCATTTCAAGTGATATTTGGTTTGAAAGACCTGTGGAATAAACAGAAGACTCATGGCATTGAGAAAAGAATCAGAAAGCCCCAGAAATGGCAAAAACCAAATAACATAATAAAAAATGAAATTAAGCATACTTTAACAGACAAAAAATGATCAATAATTTATATGGGAATAATTTCTGAATAAGCTACTTGATTACAGCAAGAACATTAACTTGTTAGATCAAAGATAAAAATTAGCACAAAGCTAGAAGAATAAACATGAAAAAAGAAAAGTACATGAAATGTTTTAAACTTCAGTTTGACCTTTCAAAAAGTTATTGATGGTTTAAAAAATGGGCTATAGACTAAAGGAAGGTCAGTGATATTTTCATAATAATTAATGTTCAACTTCTGTAAGTCAATTGCCATGACAACAATAAAAACAAAACAAAACAAGAACCTAAAAGCTAGGAAAATCAACCAATCAACATGTATTTATTAAGCATCCATTGTGTACTAGGTACTGTGTTGCTGAGTGCTTGGGACACAAAAATGAGATAATCCTTGCCAGTGAAGAAGCTTACATTCTACTTACCTGGCAAGAGGAGAGATAGGGCAATGATGTAACTCAAATTAATTTTCTTCTAAAACCTAGAGAGTGGAAAATTATCAGCCTTTTAAGAAAGAGGAGCAAGGACAGGCAAAACCAGCTTAAAGAATCCTTGGTGAAAGATGCAACTTGGTAAAAGTCATCCTAGAGATATTTAAGGAACCTAGGAGAACAACAAATTAAAAAAAAGATTGAAAAGAATACAAAGATTTTTTTTTATTGCAACAAACTCTTTTCCCCACCCAAGGCAATAGAATCACAGTCCTAGATATAGAGAAAGTAGAAATGGCTCTAAAGAGAACAAAGAGAGGAAAAGCAGCTAAATTAGACCATGTGTATCCAGAGGACAAAATGGATAAGATGGAGGTGACAAAATTTGTGAGGGTTTTAAAGGTATCAGGTCACTGGGTATCTGGAGAAAGGGATGATAACAAAAGTGTAGAAAAATCTCAGATTTTATTATTACTATAAAAAGGAGGAAGGAAACAAAATGAGAACATCAGTAATGACTGACCTATATGCCTACTTTCCCAAATATAAAACATTTTGATGAGAATAATTTACATATATAGAAAGGGAATCCTTAATTGGGTTTCAGCAGGGAATAGACAAGCTTTCATCAATTATATTCTATATTTTTTCCCATCTCTACCAATTCATAGATCACATTCTTACTGGAAAGAAATTTTACCTAAAAATTAAGAGAAAATAAAATTTCATGGTGTTTATTGACTGTTGACTATTCAAAGATATATTGGATTGAATAGAACAAAAGCCCCTAAAGCAAGGACTTTGAATCTCCTTTTATGTCATGGATCTCTTTGGTATTCTGATAAAGCCTAAGAACTCCTTTCTCAGAATGCTGTTTTTAAATGAATGAAATAAAATACATGGGATTACAGATGAAATCAAATATATTGAAATACAATTAAGGTGTTGTTGTTGTTTTTAAGTCCACAGATTCCAGGTTAAGACTTCACCTTAAAAACTGTTTCCAATAAGTGTCTCCTATCCATACCTCAAAATTTTTCCAGATTTCTTGAAAGATAGAACAACTATAACTTTTTTCAATGGCCCTATGATGTGACTATCAAGTGAGGTACAAATCAGGGAGATTTATGCTGGCCAAAGGTATTTACCTCTGTCACAGAAGACATCCTGTGCAGAGTACACATGGTTTTCCTTCATGTATACTCTTCATTACAGACAGACTGGTCTACTTACTGCCCCTTAAGACAATTCATCTTCCATCTCCATGCCTTTACTGAGTATGTCCCCCATGCCTGGAATGTACTCCCTCCTCACCTCAGAATTCCTAACCTGCTTTAAACATTAATTTAAATGCTACCTTCCTTTCCTGATCTCTAGCTACTAATGCCTGCCTCTTTCCTGAGAACTACACATCATCAATTTGTAGTGTCTGTACAAGATATCTATGCTAACACACTTCCTTCACTAGAAATATCACTACTAATTAAATAATAAAGAAGATATTTAGATCTCTCTCTCTTTCTCTCTAGATTGTCTATCTAACATCTACTTATAATCTATTCTAGACAATAGGTATTATTCATCCACTTGGGTTTTTTGTGTGAATGGTGAGGTCAAATTTATTCCAGTCTATACCGCAGAATATATGAAGGAAAATCATGTGCAATAAGTATGGAAAGGTAAATTGAAGCCGTATTGTAAAGAGCTATAAATGCCAAACAGAAGAGTCGTATTTAATTCTAAAGGCAAAAGAGAGTCACTGGGGGCTCTTGAAGAGTCAGATGTGTGTTTTAGGAATATTACCTTGGTAACTATATGGACTATGGACTAAGGAGGGGAGAGGATAAGAGGAAGGAGGCAAATTAAGAAGTTATTATAATTATTTGGCAAGAGAAAATAAGGGCCTGAAACTGGGGTGTGGTCCTGTGAATAGAGACAAAGGGACAAGTGGGAAAGATGTGGGGGTAGAATTACACATACTTCTCTCTCCAAGTAGACTAAAAGCTGTTTAAGGTCAGAGACTGATGAAGTCTGGCTAGATTCAGGTCTTCCTTCCCCAACATAATGGGAATGCCTGTGAGATCCATGAATATATTCCCTGTGACACAAAGGAATTCTACCAATCCCTATTTGCCTCCTTATCCAGCTTGCTAATTAATGATTGGTATATTCAAAAGGTACCTGGGTTTTATTTTACATGAGGATCTTGAGTATAAACAACACTATCCCACATCTGCTGTCCTTACTGGGGTCTATCTCCTAGTTCCAGAAAGGGATTATTTCCCTGGAATTCCCATCCATGCTGCTTGGCTTCTAAAAGACCAGGAAAGACTGCTGAGAAATTGAGCACTCTGTGGAGCTACTCAGCACATTTTCCTTATATCTTACAAAACCCTAAAGAGTCAGATTTAAGAAATAGTGACTTTGTTTCTATTCCTTGAGGTTACTGGACTATTTTAGAGACCAGTAAATATGAAATATGTTTCATATTTCTTCAGTGTCTCCCATGAAATCTAGTGTCTATAATAGGCCCTCAAAACATACCTGGATATTTGACTAGAAACAAAGATACAGCTTGCTAGGGCCTGCAGTCAGGAAGACCTGAGTTCAAATTCAATTTAGAAACTGGGCAAATCACTTGACCTCCATCTCTTTCAGTTTCCTCAACTCTAAAATACAGATAATCATAGCTTTTACCTCCTAAAGTTGTTGTAAAGCTCAAATGAGATAATATTTGTAAAGTACTTAGCATAGTGTAGGGGCATCTAGAAGGTGCTTAGCACATGCTTGTTTCCTTCCTTCTTAATTGATTGGTTGATTGAAGAGGTTTAGAGGGATGGGTAGCTTGTGTTGGCATCTCTGAATGCAGAATAAAATTTTAAAGTAGGCCGTGCTTATTTTTAAGGCCAACAAATTGTCTTATGAATCCATCTCCCATCTCTCTGACACCCATAATCTCTCCACCATCAGTGCCTAGTATTCCTATACCCTCTCCTTCTGCCTATAAATCCGTTCACATAAAGATGTAAATGACTGATGAGGCTTAATGTGTTTTCTCTCCTGGAAATTTTGTATTTTGACACAGGAAAAAAATGTTAAGCCAAAGAAATGAATTTATAATTGTGGAATTAAGGATCATAGGATTACACACCTCAAGCTTATACGGTTCTTATGGATCTATCTACTGGTCTAACCTCCTCACTTCAAAGATGAAGGAACTGAGGTCTAGGCACATTAAGTGCATTGTCCAAGATCATACAGGCAGAGATTGTCAGAGGTGGGATCTGAAGTCAGGCCCTCTAGTCACAGAGCAGAGCTCTTCCTCTCATACCAGGCTGCCTCCCTATTTTGTTTTTGAACTCCTCAGGTTTTTTGTTTTGTAGCCTCATCACCTGGCATAGTTGGTGTTTAATAAATGCTTGCAGAAGGGGGTGGCTAGGTGGCACAGTGAATAGAGCACCAGCCCTGGAGTCAGGATGACCTGAGTTCAAATCTGGCCTCAGACACTTAACACAAAACTAGCCGTGTGACCTTGCACAAGTCACTTAACCTTTCCCCCTCCAAAAAGCAAAAAGAAAAAAAATGCTTGCAGAATCAGTGAGTAAATGAATTCCAGGCAGCAAGGAGCTATGGAAGTGCTATGGAAGCAGAGGGGGAAGAAACATTCCTAGCTGCACTGAAATCAGGCCAACTACCTTCCCTTGGTTCACAACCAGTTCTGGCTGTGTGTCAAGAAGAAAGCTTCCTCCTGGGGTCACTCTCAGCACCAAATTATTCTCCTAAGGAACCTGACAAACCAGTAGCCCTAGCTTGGTGATAAAAGCACAGTGCTCTGAGGTGGAAGACATGGGTGCTGGTCCTGATTCTCTGATAATGCAGCACATGGCCTTAGATAAATCATCTCACTTCCCTAGACCAGTGTCCTCATCTGTAAAATAATGGAAATAATGGAGTTGAATCATATGATCCTTAAGAACCTTCCAAATCTAACATTTGATCATTCTATAAAATAATACCTCTAGCCCAACTCCCTTATCTCACAGACATGGAAACAAACAAAGAAAAATTAAGTGAATTGTTCAAGATCACACAGAAAAAGAAGTAGTAGAGCCTGGATTTTAACCTACATCCTCTCATTCCCAGTCTAGAATTCTTACCATTATACCATACTGCATCCCCTGACTTCTTTTCAACTGAAAAATGTGTCAAAATACTCCCATCCTCAGCACAACACAGCACCATCCCTAGAATAATGCAGAATGTCATTATGATAATAACAGCAATGATGCAGCTTTCAGTGGGCAACATTTATCTCGGGACTCTCTCAGGGATCAGCGCAATTCTAAGAATAGTGGGAACACCAGGACTTCAAACTGAGAGAACATGACATTCATCACTCAGAAATGGAATCCTTCTTCTTGCATCATTTGCTAAGTTCAAGGAGAAAAGGCTGGGATTCCTCATCCATCCCCTCAGCTGCATGCAAGAGATGAATCAGAAGCTTGGATATAGATTGAGGTTGGAGAGAGAATCCTGGACATGGGACTGTGGCATTGACTTTCAAGCTATTGTAATATTAAAAGATAGCTCTTGGTTGAAATAGTGCCCATAGGTTTGTCAAATACTTTCCTCATACTGACCCTATAGATAGGTAGGTCGGGGCTTATATACCCTGTTTTCCAGATAATGAATGTGAGGCTCAGAGGGTTGAAGCTATTTGCCTCCAGTGACACAGTAAGAGTCGGAGCCAGATCTGGACTAGGTCTTCTAACATAGTTCCAGGGCTTGTACTCTTATTGGGTGCATTTGTCATTCCCTTGTACTTGGATTAGTACTACCAATTTGGAGTATATGGGGTGTTCATGGAGGACTAGCGCCTCTAGTATGAGGGCCTGCCAAGTCCTTTTCATGGCTGCTCCCACCCAAATCTCACCTGTGGCTCCAAGAAGCTATGGCATGCAGAGATTTACTGATCTCCAGTAAAACCATCTCTCTCGATGGGCTAAGCCTGATTGAGGGTAAGTGACAGGGCTGAAACCCATTGGTGAGTTAGGAGGATGTCTACCTCAAGCATGGAAAGATTTCCACCAATAGAATGGGTGGATGTGTTCCAACAGCCATGAAGGCAACTAAAGGAGACTCCATGGAGTGCTTTGAGCTTGCTCAGATAGCAAAGAAACCAAGATCATCCCCTGCATCCGTCGCCAGTTATCCTGACTTTTGTCCTGCCACTGGACTTTTGATGACTCTGGATGAAAGAGTGAGATGGATGACTTTGTGCAACTCTGCCTCACTTAGACCCCATTAACCTGTAAGACACCACCCCATGATGTCATTGGTCCTCTTGGAAAACGAAGGACGAACAACAGCAGTGCTACCAATTTACAGTGGGAATGTGCCTGGCTTTAGAGACTGTACAGTGTCTCCCTTTATAATGACTTACCTGGAAGCGTGTTCATAGTGAGGGAAAGTAGATGGCCCTAGAAGCTTGGGAGGCAGTAGGGAGTAATAAGAAGAATGGTGCACCAGAAGTCAGAAAGACCTAAATACAAATTCCACCTTTGATACTCACAATGTGACCCTGGGCAGAATGTTTGACCTCAATTTTCTCTTCTATAAAATGGGGTTAATAATGCCCATAACACCTACTTCTAGGGTTCTGGTCCTGATTCTGCTAATTATGAAGCATGTGACCTTGGTCAAATTATCTCATTTCCCTGGACTACTCCACAGGATTGTTTGAATCCCAGGCCTGGACACGGATAATGAGACAGAAAACACTTATTAATTATTCACTATATTCAGACACTGTCCTAAGGGCTGAAACACAAATACAACTAACTTTTGTTGTTTCTTTTTGTATCCCTAGCCCTTAGAACAGTGTCTGGCATATAGTAGGCACTTAATAAATGTTTATTGACTAACTAAAATGCAAACAAGAAAGAAAGATAGTCTTAGCCCTCAAGGAGCTTAAACTCTAATGGAGGAAGATGAAAAATAATACCTAAAAAGGACTAAAAAGTAAGGAAAAGGTGCCCATAGGGTAAGAAAGGTCAAAAAGTGGTCTGGGGAGTCATGGGTTGAGCTGGGTTTGAAGATAAACAAATTTTTGCCTTGCACCCCATGACTCTTATGGATAGGAATATCTTTCTTTTTTTGTTTTTATTTCAGTCAGTTAATAAATATTTATTACGCACCTACTATATGCCAGCCACTGTGCTAAAAGATATGGGCAACTCATAACTTTTCTGTGCTTGTTTCCCCATCTGTAAGAGGGGTGACCTTGAGCAAGCCCCTTCTGATCTTTAGGCCTCAGTCTCTTTATTTGTAGAATGAGAGGTTTTGACGAGATGACCCCTAAGATCTCTTTTAGGTGTAAATCTTGTGCTTTTACAACTTGGTGACTGGAGTGTAAGAGCTGGTGTCAGGCAAGGACGAAAATGGTCATGTTATTGCTACATCAGCTACCCCCGGCTTTAGGAGACCCTCCAGCCTCAAAATAAGTCGTTTTAAAGGTCCCTTAAAGACTTCTTTGATTTCTGAGTTGGTACAAAACATCCCTTTGATACAATTAGAGTAAACGTTTCCCTGTGAGTTATGGAGACAGCTTCAGCAGCCCCATATTTAATGGACTTTTTGTTGCTGTTATCTGACAAAGATATGTTGGCAGAATTTTCTTTATAAAACTGGTATGTGTTGTTGGTGGTGGGTTTTTCTGCCTCCCCCTCTTTTTTGTTTTAGAAAACCTTCTGGGGATGCTTCCCCGTCACAGTGTCACAATCTGTGAGGTAATAGATAGACTGTGCTGAAGGCCCCAACCTATAGAATATTGAAATAGAGGGGTAAAAAAAAAAAAACAGTACAAAAAGCACTTAAGAGCCTAAGTGGGGGAACAGGGTTTCCTGGAGCTCTTTCAAGACCCCTCTGGTGTTTCCAGCTGGATTCCCCTTCAGTAAATGAAAGGGTCATCTGGTTATGTTATTTTATGGCCCAAATGCAGATACTGTCTGCTGCTTCTGTTATACCCTGATAATTTTGTTTTCCTGATGAGTTGGCCATCAGTGATGTGACATGCTGTTAGGGTTTTATCTCTACTGCTGCCCAAGGAGGAATGAGGATGTGTGTGTGTGTGTGTGTGTGTGTGTGTGTGTGTGTGTGTGTGTGTTGAGGGGGCTGTGGGGTGGGAAGCAGGCCTGCTTTTCATTAACATTAGGCCAGCTGCACAAAAACTTAACACACACAAACACACATATACTCGAGCACACACACATATACATATATACATATACATACATATACATATACATATATATACATATATACACACACAGTTCATGACAGGGTTAGGAAAAGGAGGGAAAGGAAGGACTGAGGAGTGGTGTTACTAGCTGTTGCTGATGTTTTCTTTGCTGGAGTGTGTCTGTATGGTGGGGGTGGGGGAGTGGGAAAGGAGGGGCATTCCTCTCCTAGTGGATCTGGTTGGCTCCCTGGGAGAGGAATGGGGCGACTCCTGGGCTGGGCGCCATCCTGGGGGTACCCAGGAGAAGAGACTTTGCAATCATGACAAATTATCCGCGCTCATTTTGTGACGTGAACTGTGGCCCATTAGGGAATGAGCTGACACCAATAAATTCATTTCGCTTACAACCTCATGCTGCACTTGAATTGAAGTTCTAGAGGTGAAAGACATAAATTTGCCAGGTGGGCAGCCCACCGTGCACCATCTCCCCTCCCCTGCAGACGGTGCCATCACCTTTCCCTGCCGGCGCGGGCGCCGAATGGAGATCAGCTGCCTGCTCCAACAGCTGCCTGCTGCCAGCCCTTAATAGCTTCTGCTAATTATTTTCTAATCAAAGGAAAAGAAAATGGGGGGAGGGGGGGCACATAGGAGAGAGGCAGGGAGAGAGAAAGAATCTCAAACCAATAGAGCTTTCAGTTCCCAGAACTTCTTTTCTAACCAGTCTGAGCCAAACATACCCTGCACCTCAAATTCCCAGGGGCTTTTAATTGTGTCTAAGAATGCAAGCAGAGAGGGTCAGGGGGTCAAGAATGGTCTAGGTTTCTTATGGAGTTAGTAATCTTCCTTCATGCTCCTTTTAAGGAAACATTTTAAACATAGACATCATCACTCAAGTTTTGACTTGGACCTACCCCTAGTCAACTCCTCCCACCCTCAACTCTGCATTCTCCTAAATTTAGGAGAGGAAATTTTCCTAATCCTTGGAGTGGGGTTGGGGGGCGGGGTGGAGAGAGAGAAGGAAGATAGGAGAAAGAAAGGAGCAAAAGGAGGGGGGAATAAAAGGAGGGAGAAGGCAAAGAAGAAAGAAGGAAGAGAGAGAGGGAAGAGAGACAGAAAGAGAGAGAAAGAGAGAGAGACAGAGAGAGTCAATAGATACAGTGCTTGTCTTGGAGTTAAGCAGACCTAAACTCAAGTCTTACCTTTGATACATACATTAGTGTCATGTGTGACCATGACATACTCTTAATGTACCAGGCAGCTCTCTAAGACTATAAGAGACAAGTTGCTGATCTGTATCTATGGAAGCAATTTCTACACCAAGAGTTCCCCACATTGATAAATTCACAGCTATAGCTCTCCTACCCCCGGCTAAAAACAGCTACTTCATATCCATATGTATGTATGTATATTTGTATATATACATGCATACATACACATATAGATATATATGACTGTGTATTTTCACTAAGAATTAAAAAGGAAAATTACATCTTCTGCCCCTGGTAAGTGTATTAGTAGAGTAAGCAGATATTACATATTAGGGAACTAAGTAAGGGCTTGGGAAATTTCAAGTCACCAAATTTACACAAAATGCTCCCATAGTGGGTTTCCCCCTCCCCAACATTTTCTCATGCCCAGAAAGCTGGGGGAAACCATCCCCAATGAGCTTACCAGCCACAGCTGTTAACATGGACAAAATATAGGACTATTCTCCATCTTGCCAGGTGACATCTCTCCTCAACAGATGCCCTGTGCAGCTTATGGTTTAAAGTTTCATGGAGCCCCATATTAGTAAAGAATTTTTAAAATCCAACTGATTTGCAAAGCCAAAACCAAGTAGAGAACCATAAGTGCATTTTCAAAATGTCACCAACTAATCACAATGACTGATGAATTCAGGTCATCAGTACAATCAGGTGCAGAGAAGAAAGGGAGATCGTGATGCCGGAGTGTGCCTCTGTAGAATTCATAATAAAAAGGAGCTGGAGATCAGCTGCCAAATAGGGAGCTGAGGATCTTTGAGAGCAGTGCTACTCCATAATACACCAGTTCAACAGTCTCTAAACACACCCTTAATAATGGGAAGCTGGGACTTTGAATTTTAGGATTGGAAGGAAATTTGGATTTCACCTAGTCTGGCTTTTTCATTTTACAAGTTAAAAAACTGAGGTCCAGACATTTGTCCAAAGGTTACATCACTAGTAAGTATTAAAAACCAGTGTATCTTTTGTCCACCATGATGTTCATGCACCTCCAGGAGACATTCAGGTATTTGCCTGAACGATAATAATGCCATAGGATAATACACGAAGTTTTTCTTTAACGTTGTTACTACTGCTTGGCCTCCAGGGCTGGGCTACCATTCCCTACTCCACTAAAGGTCCCCTAGCGTGCAGTTTGGATTCATTTTAGTCCTAGGGGAGCCTGGTTTTTTATGAGAACATGGCTGGGCCCCCTTTCCTCACACTCTTCAAGTTGTTAAATCTTCACCTGGCTACCCTTGGAAAACCTACTTATAGCTTAGGCAATAATAGCTTATATCTAAGGGTTTTGGCAAAAGGGGGAGTAGAAAGACATTCAGTTTACAGTATGAATCAAATACTTGTCTGAAATCAAATACTATGCTTACAATTCATGGAATAGCAGAGCTGAAGGAGATCTTTGAGTAAGAAGGTGTACTGGTAAATGTTTAACACCTGGCTCTCCAGGAAAAAAAAAAGCATGCCTTTTAATTTTAATGTTAAAGTTTGTTTTTTTACTTTAAATTTAATTTAATTCATAGCAATTTTAAGTTTTACCTGATGTATTAATATTTTCTCCATCACTTTCTTAAGTCTAAACAATCAATAAAATAATAAATCAAATAAACAATAAATCCCGATTTGTAGTTTTTGATGATTTCTGAGGTGAAAGTGCTCACAGTCAAAATTTAACAATCAGCTCTTTGACAGAACTGGTTCTAGCACACCCTTGTGAGACTGTATCCAGTTATGAGATTATAGGATTTAAAGCTGGGAGGCATCTTAAAAATCATCTAGTCCAGACTCTTTGGTTTTACAGATGAGGAAGCCAGGACCCCAAAATTAAGTGACTTGCCTAGGATCAACCCAGCCAACCCTTCTGACTCCAAATTTGGACTCTACAACACATAAGTTAAGAAGCTGAAGTTCACCAAGGTGAAGTGACCAAATTAACAAGGCTAGTTGGTAGCAGAGCCATAGCTAAAACTCAGATTATCTGGTTCAGCCCCATAGTCTCACAAGACTCACATTTCTGCAGTATTTTAATTTACAAAGTACTTTCTTCATGTCTATGAAGTAAAATGGTGTAAATGCCCATTTTATAGATGAGGAAACTGAGACTTATAGATGAAGAAACGAATAAAAGAAGAGATCCCAGAATCACACAACTAGTGGGTGTAGGTGAGAGTTGGAAATTAACTAAGTGCTCCTAACTCCAAGGCCACACACTGTAGTGAGGTCTCTAAAACCCATTCTCAAAGCTACCCATCTTGTTGAGACATAAAGCACCAGAAGTGTTATTGGTTGGGCATCCCAAGCCTCCAAGCCTCCCCATCCTTTCAGTTCCTTCTCAGAGATGCTACTCTGTTCAATATCCCATTTGCAGCCCCTTTCTGGAAATTATCAATCACATGTATATGGAAAGACAGAAATTAGCTCTCAGTGGGGTCACAAACAAATTTTCTATGTGGCCCTGGACAAATCACCTCAGTTTCATCTATTAAATGAGGAATTTGGACTAAATGATTTCTAAAGTCCTTCCAGGTCTATCATTTGAGTCTAGGATGGGAGATGTTATGAGACCTACCCAAGGTCAAAGCAATAGAAGTGGCCAACCTGAAATTTAACATAGTTCTATGTCTGGTTATCTGAATAATGTGGGTCACCTGTCCATTTGTTCTGACTACCCTGATCAGCAAGAAAAAGAGGGGACTTGGAGACTATGGAGTGTGTAACTACAATTAAATGGAGGGGTGGGGTGGGTGGAGAGGAGAGATCAAATCTGGGTCTAGAAACAGAGAACCATGAGCAGATTCCCTACCCACACTGAATGATGGGCATTCATCATCATTGTACTCCCCTATGCATGGGTAGAGAAGTGATGAAGCCAGGGGTGAGGGACCCCTACCTGCCCAAATGCCAGTAGTGATGAGAGAACTTAACTTCCTGATGTCCTATGTTGTGCCCAGGAGCTAGGTAGTACAGTGCAGAGAGTGCTGGGTCAGGATCCAGGAAGACCTGAGTTCAAATTCAACCTCAGATACTTACTAGCTGTGTGACACAGGGTAAGCCACTTAACCTCCCATTGCTTCAGTTTCCTCAACTGTAAAATGGGGATGATAACAATAATAGCACTTACCTGTCAGAGTTGTGAAGATCAAAAGAGATGAGATCTGTAAAGTGTTTAGCATGCTGCCTGGCTCTTAAATGCTTGTTCTCTTTCCCATTAGGGAAATAGGTGCTATTCTGCAGCCCTCACTAGAGAAAAGGAAGGAGGATAATGCCAAGGATAAAGTATTTTGGGCAAACTGCAATGTAGGGAGGGACTTGGATGGTTTACTTCTGTCCCTGATCCCACCATACAGCTATGGAAATCATATAGATGCTACTGTAACAGTGATTACTCTGGCTTCTACCGCCAAAAGACCAGGTGTGTTCACTCTGCCCTCAGGCCTACCTGCTACCCTTGAGGGTGTCTTGGAGATGTCCAGTCTCTCTGCCATTGTCTCCAGCCCCACTGACTGCGTTCTCTCAATTTTAGGGGTTCTCCTGTACTCCAGTTCCATACCACTTAGAGGCTGGATTGACTTTTACAAAGGGATATTTACTTCAAAGGTAGAGCAGAAACAAATATATAAATTAGTATCATGTACACCCTCAACACCTGGGGACCATAATCTTCCCTTGTACCAATTTAGTCTCTGGGGAGGAGAGGAGGATTAAGTTTTTAGATTAATTCATTTCCTATATAGCCTAGTCCTGCCAAGTTCCAAGTCCAAAGCCCTCCTTGGGCAAAAGTCCCAGGCACCCTGGGTTCTCAGGATTTTTCTGATGGGCAAGCTGCAACATCCAGCCTGGAATGGTATCTCTAAGATCACCAAGGTTTAATTCCAGGTCTGAGAATCTACTGCCAATACCTGGAATTGAAAAGGACAAACAAGGCAGAGCAAGAAATTACAAGTGATCCATTTCTCAGGGCCCTGGGACCTAAAAGGGGCACAGAAGGTAGTCTTTCACCAAGTTCAGTTCATGGTGTCCATGCTGTATGTCAATAAGACCTTCAGCGTCCTAGGATGCAGCTGGAAAGAGAGAGAATGAGACTCCTCTTCCAGCTACAAAGGAGTAGCATAATAAATCGCAGTAATAAATGTGATATAATGTAATATGTGATATTATATAATATGCAGTGTAGTATAGTATAATATAGTATATAACATAACATAACAACATACCATACCATAATATAGTATCATAATATAACAATAATAAATTATAGAAAAATAGTAGGCTATTCCTACCCACATGGAAAGGGAATGTAGAATGTCTTCTCCCAGAAGCAAGTCCCAGGCATCTCCCACATGGTTTGGTGCTCAGACAATGCACAAAGTGAAATTTCATTACATTAATAATAGCTATCATTTATATAGGGCTTGAAAGTTTGCAAAGCACTCTACATTTGTAGTCTTATTTGGTCCTCATGACAACTCTGTGAGGTAGATGCTGTTATTATCCCTCTTTTACAGATGAGGAAACTGAGCCTTAAAGAAGATAAATTATCTTTCCAGAGCTGCATAGCTAGAAAGCAATTAAAATTGAGATCTCCTTGACTCAGCTCTCTATCCACTAAGCTACCATGAGTGTGCATATGCTTGGAGATTGTGGGAGGGGGAGAGGAGAGTAGGGTGATTCTCTTAGCCCTTATTTAACAATAGGATAACCTGAGAAACCCACTAAGCTAACATTTTGGAAAGCACAAACATGTTTGTGTCTTCTGGTATGTGTGAAAGCTGGAATCTGTGCAAGAAAACATGAGGGTCAGTGTATACAAGTGTTGGTATGTGAGTGGTGACATGCATATGTGAGCCACAAGGGTTATGTAACTATGGGGAGGGGGCACTGTCAGATTATTTGTGGTTTGGTTTATTTTTCTTTTTCCCAAAAAAACTCTTTCTTTCATGTCATCTCAGAATGAGAAGCTGTGTGCCCAAATGGAAAGAATTATTATCATTATTAAAGATACTGTTCACTCCTAGTGTCATGAAGCAGTGCAACAGCAAAGTAGAATAATAGAATACTTTAGTCATGTCCATCACAGACATATATAGATATATGTAAACATGGGGATAGATACACACAGATATATATACATACACACATCTATATATCATATATGTGAAATACTCTCAACAGAAATTTCTTAATTCAATTCTACACTCAGGCCAAATGGACGACTGTCCACTTCCACCAAATACCTTCTGAATTGGCCTATCAAGAAAACACCAAATGGGATCAACAAAGAGTTGGACAAGATTGTAAATGACTAAACAACAACCACAACAAACTTTTCGTTCTACTGCTAAGCCTATTAGGGGTCCAGCCATATGGGAAAAACTTTGACTATAGTCTGGGCAAAAGACTTCTCAGGTTTCTGAGTATCAGCTTGGTAAGCCTGGGGCGGCTTATTATTAGAAAGTAGACTGACTGCTTAGTGATGAATTCTTTGGCCATTGCAAGCCACGAAGCCACAAAAACTGCAAAATCCTCCTCAGTTCTACTCATCCTCCTTCTGCTTTTGTAGTGACAGAATCACACAGGTTTTAGATCACTTGTCAAATTTAACTTAGCTTTTGGTACTTTTCAGTCCCTGGAATATTCTGTTCATGCATGGGGCCCTCAGAACAGCTGCTCTGGATTGAAAGTATTGTGTAAAACCACCTCTACTCAAAATCATGAGCTTTTACCAATGTGTTAACTTTTTCTCTAGTTAGACAAAAGAAAAAAATGAGCTCAAGACAAAAGCAAATCTGGTTGATATCAGGTTGACATAGGCAGGCATGAAGAAACAGTCTACAAGAAGAATCAAGGAGAATAGACTGAGCCAGAGGTGGAGATGGGAATACTCCTTTAAATGAAGGCTCGCAGTAATAAAAGCCTATAGAACATTCCCCCATAAACCTAGCATGTATTCTCCTTCAAACACACACATCATCAATCACACCTGGGTATCACATAGGAACAGTCCACCTGTAAGAAACACGTGTTGCCAGGGCACACATGTCAGGGGGCATTCCTCCAACACTAGGCAGTCACCAGCATCCCATGGGGATGTCTTCATGTTAGTCTCCCTGGGTCTACTCCACAGGTGATGTGGTACCTCCATTTGATGTGTTTCTTCACTATTCCACATTAGATTCAAGGTGACTCTAGGTATACATTTTTAGCTTAGTGTTGCTCAACTGAGAAACTCTCTGTACAATGCCTGGCATATAGCAGGCACTTAATAAATGCTTATTTCTCTCATTCCTTCCCTTTCCCTGTTGGCTATGGTAGTCATTACTGAGTGTTGCTTAGTGTTTAGTTGTTCCCTGCTACCAACTTCGTGGCTCATTCTTCAAAACTGTCTGCCTACTATGTCAGTTCCAGTTTACAAGGGTATAGTGGCTAGAATTTGTCCCCAGTAAAGACAAGTTGGCAGATCTTCAGTCATAAACATCCTGCCCAACTAACCACAGAGAACTTCCAGGCTATTGCTGAGACATTTCCTTTTGATGTTTTGGATCGACCCTTATCTCTTAGTAGAGAGAATATTATGTTATAAATATGTTTCATCTGTCTCTCTGTTACATATATATATATCATTATGTATAATCATATATATGCACCATGTATTATTTATGTACTATATATGTATGTATATGCACACATATATATTATGTATTATGTATATATGTTTTATATACATGCATATTTATTATAAATAATGATGTAACTTAGAGTTGGATATTCCCAAGATCTTCTCTGCCTTATTAAGCAAATTAATTTGAACTACAACAAAAGATAAGCTAAGGAGATAAAGTAATTGTTCAGCACCTACCTAGCCTAAATTCCTGTCTTCATTATGAATATCTGTCAGTAGAAAATCCAAATACTTTCATACTTTGTTTTGTCCAGTATTCTTCCTTTATTTTAAGGAGAAGATTCTGATCCAATGGCCAACCAGTTGACATGTAGACATATAACTAGAACAATTGAATTGTACTAGTCTCGATATTCTCTCTAAAATAAAGCCAAATGAATAAAGGACAACAACAAAAACAAGACACAAGAAAGTTTCAGCTAAATGGAAGGATGGTTTATTGATACTTGTTAGAGAGACAAATAAAGGAGTTCATGACTTTATTGTACACCAAGAAGCAACCAGAAATATAATTTCATTGGACATTTTGTCATCTTGCACTATAGTACTCATGATAAGTATTTGCAAAAAAAAACAACAACCCCCCATAAAAAT
This sequence comes from Petaurus breviceps papuanus, assembly GCF_028583685.1. Taxonomy (NCBI): domain Eukaryota; kingdom Metazoa; phylum Chordata; class Mammalia; order Diprotodontia; family Petauridae; genus Petaurus; species Petaurus breviceps. The sequence continues at coordinate 2,168,208 of NW_027187315.1, forward strand.
AATTGCAGCTTATACACTGATATTTATTGCAGAGGCCGTCTTGGATAGGTACTGCAAATGGACAATGAGTTGGACCTAGATTTAAATAGGAAGAAGGGAGTGGAGTGGGTGGTATTCTGGAAATTACAAAGATCCTTTAATAAGTACAAATTCACTCCAAAAATAAAGGCCAGGACTTATAATGCCAATATTCTACCAGTCTCTTTGCAAATTATGGAATACTAGTCTCCAAAAAAAAAAAGAAAAGAAAAGAAGCTTGCTCATAGGGTATCAAGAGGCATATGGTAGGTGTGAGCCAACAGCAATGCACAAAATAAAAAGAACCTTAAAGAACAGCTGGAGTAAAGAACATTATCAAAGAACTGTATCATTCCATAAATTCCAGTGGTTCCTTATTGCCTCCAGGTCCAAATATAAAATCCTCCATTTGGCTTTTAGAGCCTTCATAACCTGTTCTATCTTTTTTTTTTTTTTGCGTCATACTTCCTTCTACATAATCTATAATCCAGTGAATATTGCCCTTCTTGCTGTTCCTCAAGCAAGACATTGCATCTCCTACCTGTGCGTTTTCAATAGCTTCCCCCATACCTACGGCGCTGTCCTTTTTCACTTCCTCCTGAATTCTCTGGTTTTCTTCAAGTCTCAGGTAAAAATCTCACTTTCTATAAGAAACCTTCCTTGGTCCTCTTCAATACGAATACTGCCTTTCCTTTGAGATTATCTCCAATTTACCCTGAATATATCTTGTTTATACATAGCTGTTTGTGTTTTGTCTCCCTTCATCAGTCTGTGAACTCCTTGAGGGAAGGAACTGTTTTTGCCTTTCTTTGTGTCCTTGGCATTTAGCACAGTGCCTGGAACATTGTAAACACTTAATAAATCTTTTCTAACTTGATTTTTTAAAAAGCATATAGGTCAGTTAAATGGTGAGAGTGAGGGACAACTTGTGAATTGCCTTTATGTTCCATGGGTATCTTTGAAATGGCAGGAAAAAGCAAAGCAGGCTCCCACTAAGTCGGATGGGTTTCCTTTGGTGACTATATGGGAAGATATACTGAACATATGGACAGGAGAGAAAGGCATGAACAGTTTTGATCTTGATCACTGAAGGGAATATGCATATTGAGATCACAAATGTACTCAAGTTCTGTATGGGAGGTGACATGGAATAAAGATGAGAAGACACTCCGTAATTATAATGGATCCAACTTGACCTCATCAGACATGCTAGTAATGAAAAATGGGGTGGGAGTGGGGAAGTCATCAAAACAGTTATCATTGTTTACAGAAGTTTAGTTGATGTAAAACAATCATAGTACAAAGGAGTTCAGAAGTTGTTTTAGTTTCCTATCACTTGATCTATTTGCCAGGCAAAAAGAATGAGTACCCAAAGACAACATCATTTTCAAACAGAAACTTCTTGCACAACATTATAGTGGTAGTGTTGAAAACTATGAGCTGGATGGCCTTAGAAATCAGAAAATAGCCATGACCAAATCTATAAAAAGCCTTACAAATAAGCGTTTATAGATAAAACTGGAAGAGGGACAACAAACACACACAAAAGTGGAACAGATCTGTCATAATTTCTATAATAAGCTATTTTCACTATAGATGACTTTAGAATATTTGGACTAAACTCTTCAAAATTCAACATGTTGTATGTGGGAGCACAACTGACATCATGAAAAGTGAAAATTGAAAGAGAAAGATGAAATAGAAGTTTGACCAAATAGGCAAAAAGACATTTGTGTTGAATTTGAAAGTATTGATTTTTCAAATTTCAAGATATCTGAGAGAGAGAGAGAGAGAGAGACAGAGAGACAGAGAGACAGAGAGACAGAGAGAGAGAGAGAGAGAGAGAGAGAGAGAGAGAGAGACAGAGAGAGAGAGAGAGAGAGAGAGAGAGAGAGAGAGAGAGAGAGAGAGAGAGAGAAGAGGAAAATATTCAACAAGTAGAGGAAATTTGGGGCAATTATTATTAACTAAAAAGATGATCAGGAGGACATCAAAAAGTCTTGATCAAATGAGAGCTAATGATACATGTAAAATGCTTTATAAAGTTAAGTGCTGTATGTAAATGTCAGTTATAGTTATTACTATAATTATTTTTTACTGACCTATATGCTTATTTTTTTATCTTCACAAAATCTTAAAAGAATGATCTACACACATATCCAGGGTATCCGTGATGAAAATTTGAGAGGGGAATAAACATTTCCATACAATTCTTGAAAATACAAGATTCAACTATATCTCATTTGTTCATATCTTTTTTAAAGAAGAATTTTACTTGGTAGAGCAAAATACAACTTTAAAAGCTTTCCTCCAACAAAATGTATGTTAGAAGCACACATGATTCTTTGATAGGTGCAACTACAGAGATTACTTACTTCAGTGATTCTGATTCTGGATATTAAATGAGGTACAAAAGAGAGAGATATATGCTCCCCAAAGGTATTTATGTCTAACATGGATGATATCCTTTGCAGAGGTCAAATAGAAGAGAGACTTCCTGTAGATGATACGGTCTTCCAGATATTCCCATTTGAGGCTGACATTGATCTTACCACATCAAGCTCCAGACTGAGAGATCTTCAGTGAGATATTGATCATTGATATTGGTCATTCGGAAGAGACAGACCTAACAGTCCACACAGGAAAAAACAAATGGATGAAGAATTTCTACATCCAGACTGAAACATGTAGTTGGATGGGTAAACTACTCAGGTAATCCATAAGCACATACTGTCTGTCTTGGAAAGATCTAGCTGGGCCCAAAATTGGACAAGAGGAACCAAGTAGGCTACTTGTGCTTGGAAAGTTCACATATTGTTCAACAATTTCAAGGTGTTCCTTGACAGAAAGTGCCTGCGGTTCTAAGAGAATGATTTCTCTGGTAAAGCTAAATGGATAGAAAATATCTTTTCTATACACACCTACTATGTGTCAGGCCCTATGCTAGGTCTTGGAGATACAAAGACAAAAAATAAAATGATCCTAGCTCTTGAAGACCTTACATTATATCAGGGGAGACATGTACATATGTAAATACAGAACAAAAATAAGTAGAATAAGTACAAAATAAATACAAAGGACTTAGTGAAGAAGGAAACTGGCAGTTGGGGGCATTAAAAATAATATCCTATAGAAAGTTATTGCTTGAGCTGCTCAAATAGAATCTCCAAACAATCTAAATTGTAAGATATTTTTACAAATTGTGTAAAAGAAGCTTCCCAGGAAGTACATAACTAAAAAAAGAAGTGAGTTTTGTAGTGAGGGATAACAGATACCCAACGTAACTTCTCTGGTAGAAGTGGGGAAGTAGGGGCAGCTAGGTGGCAAGTGAATAGAGCACTGGCCCTGGAGTCAGGAGGACCTGAGTTCAAATCCTACCTCAGACACTTAACACTTAGTAGCTGTATGACCTTGGGCAAGTCACTTAACCCCAACTGCCTTGCCTTCCCCCCTCAAAAAAAAAGTGGGAAAGTAAGGAGGGAAGGAAAAGGAAAATAAGCATTTACTAAGCACCTAGAATGTGCTAGTAATTTACAAATATTATCTTTTTTGCTTTTCACAGCAACCCTGGGAGGTAGGTGCTATTATTATTCCCATTTTTACAGATAAGGAAATTGAAGCAGACAGAATTTAATCAACTTGCCCAGGGTCACATAGTCAATAAATATTTTAGATTGGATTTGAACTCAGGTCTTCTTGATCTCATGCCCAGCACTCTACCTACTGCACCATCTAGCTGCTTCAACAGAAAGTTTAAAGAGCTAACTTTTCAGGGTGTTTTAACTAGCATCTGTGAATTTGTAGTTAAAATGTTTTTTGATAATTGCATTTCCATATAATTGCTTCCTTTGTAATCCTATGTATTTTATTTTATCTACTTAAAAGCATTGTTTTGAGAAGGGTTCTATAAGTTTCTACATGTTGTGTGAATCTCCTATGGAGTTGCTATGGGATTATTCAGACATGAATCACACAGCATAAGAAGACACTTTTGTTGAATTATGGAAATATTTAAGTATGTTTTATATAATAGAAGTGCTTAATAAAAATCTGTGGTATTGTATGAAGGGTAAAAAAAAAAGTGGGTCAATAACATACCAAGAGTAAAGGATTACTGATGTACATCCTATATTCTCTATTGCTCTACTATGTTTGGTGAAATCTCTGTAGAAGATTTATTGTAGAAACATGGACAAGAGTCCCTCAAGATGGGAAGTTATTGATGAGTTGGAGATGGTACCCACATTGATGAAATGAGAGAACACCAAAGAACAGAGTGTTGCATAGTGGGAAGCGTCAGGAGACTTAGGATCTAACTGAAATCTGGCCACCATCTGACTGACTGGGCATCCTCCTTTGGAAAATGAAGATGGCAGTCTAGATGAGCTCTAATGATCCTTCCAGTTCTAAAGTTCTATGACTATAGTCATAGGAGATAATAAAATTCAATGCTGTGTATTCAATATTGAGTCAATATCACTTAGGAAATTAGTGTCTAATTTTGATTTTTCCACTGAGAGGAAAGCATACATACTTCTATGGTCAGTGATGGTGTCCACTGTCCTGACTGCTACATCAGGACACACACTCTTAGGGAAAGGGCTTGTGCTTCATATTGCTGCTTGATTTTGTTTGCTGGGGGATGGAGGAGTTAGAGAGGAAGGTTAGAGAAAGAGGGAGTATAGGAGAGATAAACAGATCCTACAAGCAAATGCTTGCTCCTAGAGTAACTAAGTTGTTTGCCTTGTATAGGGGAGTTGATTTTTGACCAACCTCCCAGGCCAGAAACACCAGAATGTAATCATAAGGTGTTAACAAAGTGTTAATAAGCTGCATCAGTGCTTTTACCCCTTTGGGATATGTTAACACCTCTCTCTCATAGAATTAAAAGGAACAATTTCATTGAATAATCAAGACTTTAAATAGCTAATCTCTAGGGATAGAGTTTAAAATTTCTGAGGTGTGTAGGCTTGAGAGGTTTGTGAAAGAGAACCCTATAAGGGTAGAAGAAGGGATTTCTCTTTCCTTTATCTCCCCTGTCCCTGCCTCCCCCATAAGCCATGGTCTCCAGCAGCTACTTGCCCAGAGGGAGTTACCTCCCTGACAGTTAAAGAGTTTCTCAGTTTGAGAGAATTCAAGTCACAATTGGATGAATAGAGAAACACTCCAGAGAGACACAGATAGAGAGGAGTAGTTATTCAAGAAAAGATATAGTTTTGGGAGGAGAAACATGTCTTTGGAAAACAGAAAAGAAAGTTGGCCATGAAAAGGTACAGAAACTGGGAATTTAGGTGAATAACTTTGTCCAGCAGAGACCCTGCATCCTATGGAAATTGCATAAAGACTCTATAAGAGAAAGAAAGGATTTCCAAATCCTCCATATCCGGAATTATAAGTTACCATTGCCCAAGAATGTGCTGGAGCCAGTGCAAACCTGCTCTGATTGTTAAATTTCCAGTGTGAGCATCTACATTGGCAAAATCAGGGCTTGAATTATCATTTATTGATTGTGAAGACTTAAGAAAATGATAGAAAAAAGGTTAAAATGCAGATTGAATTTAAAAGTGTACTGTAAATATACTTTTTTTGATAGCTGCTTGTTAAACATTTTACCAGCACACTCTTGCTGATATTTGTATGCATGATACCCCACTGATATTTGTATGCATGTGCTTCAGTATCATTGTACACTAAGTTTCAACTCACTGTTTTCCCTTTTCAAGGAGAGCCTATGAGCTATCTTTCCTTCCATTTATCATTTTAATAACATTTTACTTTCCCTCTAATAACATTGAAACAATTTCTAACATTTTTTTTAAAGTTGTGAGTTCCAAATTCTCTTCCTCCCTCTCCACCTCCCTGAGATGGTAAGCAATATAATATAGGTTATACATTTGAACTCATTCTTACCAAGAGTTCACCCAAGGTTTATAGGGGGAACGTTTTATAATAATCATAGCTAGCATTTATATAGCCCCTACCATATGCTAAGAGCTTTACAAATATTATCTCTCATTTTATCATCACAATAACCCTTGGAGATAGGTGCTTTTATCACTCTCATTATACAGATGAGGAAACTGAGGCAAACAGAGATAAAGTGACTTGTTCAGAGTTAATCAGCTAATAAGGGTCTGAAGCCTGTCTTACTGCCTCTGGACCCAGTTCTCTATTCACTGTGCCACCTAACTGCCTATCAACTAATCATTTTCTAACCACACCATTTTAGCAAATCCCTTTGCTAAGAGTCAATTATATCAAGAGACTGATAGTACAGCTAGCACATGGGTGGAGATTTGTGAGCTATCATGGGCTGAAGCACTAGAAGTGAAGACCCCTAGGGTTCAGTCCTAGAACCCCAAAGTACCAGCCACCCTCTAGGGAGTCAACATGTGAGTGTGAGAAGTGGAGCAGGGAGGGAGTCCAAGAGAAGCATTACACTACAAACACCCTGCCTTTTTTAAAAAAATGTTTTTAAGGAATTTTAACTCATGCAAGTCACAGGGGAAAAAGTAAAAGTAAATGTCTGAGGGAAAGAAAAATATTTTTCTTCTTTATGTTTTTCTTTCTGTTGAGCCAAGGCTCTCCAGAATGTATTGGAAAGGGCAGGACCTCTGGGTACCTGGAGAGAGCTTTGCTAAGTGTTAGCACTCATCCTCCTCCTTTGAAGCTGTAACTAGAGACTCTTTGTAAACAGAAGTGGCTTTCTGACTTCTTGTGGCTATAATAATAATCAGATTGTGTGGGCTCCAAACTGGAGGGGAAAAAAGAAATAAAGAAAGGGTTAATGAGAGGACAAAAGTTTAATCTATTTAAAAAAATAAACATATTCTGGCAAATTTGCCTGGCCATGTCTTTTGTGCTACATGAGACCTATAATCAGACTTTCAGAACCTAAAATCGGGACTGACAAAGGATTGTATTCTTTTTTGTAAAGCCTATATCTTTCCTTGAAATCATCTAAAAATCTGGGGTCTTGTTCTAACACTAAGAATACCCTAAATTTATGGTGCATGCTGCTTTTCCAGCCCCTACTCTCTCCCTAGAAGTTCAACTGTTTCCACAAATGCAATTCTCAGAATCAGCTTTTATTTTTTTAAAACCTGAAACATAGACAGATTACAGGTTCATAGATTTAGAGCTGCATGAAACCATGTCCACTCACTTCTACCTCCCCTCAGTGCCACCCCAGCCCCAAATTCCAGCGTAGATTGAACTCTTTCTCAGCCTCAATAGTGCGTGGTGGTATAGAGTCCTTTCCTTCTGAACCCCTGTTCTTTGTGTTCATGCTAAAAATATTCTCCTTGCAAGTACATCTCTCTCTCTCTCTCTCTCTCTCTCTCTCTCTCTCTCTCTCTCTCTCACACACACACACACACACACACACACACAATGCCACACAGCTAGCAAATATCTGAGGCTGGGTTTGAATTCAAGAAGATGAATTTTCCTAACTCCAGGTCATTGTGCCACCTGGCTGCCCCCACTACACTCTACTGCTTCTCATTTCATTTATTTCTCATTAGGAAGCATTTCCTCACCTCTAATCTAAATCTGCCTTTCTATACTAGCTTTTGTCTTTTACTCCTAATCCCAGCAGTCTGGGGCTAAGGGAAAACAAGTTTGATTTTTCTTCCATATGACAATCTTTCACATACTGAAAGATAACTTACAAAAAAAAAAGTGAAATAGGTAAAGATTTGTACAACTGTGTCTTTTCTCCAACTTTTTTCTCCCCTTAGAGATTCCCCTCACTTGATTATTAGGCCTCCTTTCTCACAGAATTTCCATTTCCACTCTAGGTTCAAGGATCCCATCCTCCCAGGATGGGATTTCAGGGAGGCACTGTCTCACTGAAGCCAGGTACCCGATAAGCTTCTTCTAGAGAAATCTATTATACCTTTGGATCCAGTCAGGTTGACAACCTCCAAATCTACCATGATGTTTTTGGAAAATAGAGGCATGGTATCCATATATTCCAAGATGAAGGACCTAGTTCTATCTTCATTGGGATCCCCTAAAAGCATACCTAGATATGACAAAATGATGGCTTCCTGCCTTTAGTGTGGTTTCACCAGCATCTGAACCTACTGCTTAGACATAAACCCTTCCTCCTTTATGGTCCCAAAATGCTCCTGTGTAAGTAGGCATCAACAGTACCACTCTTGGGTTAATGGTCTTAGGTTCACTAAAGCATATTTACTACAAGTATAAGGATTTATCAGGGCATGAACTATCTACAGATAGGCCATTATAGGTAGAGATTAGACATCTCCATCTTTGATCTCCCAAATGAAATGGTTCTAGTTACAGATCCTTAATTCTATAATCAAATACCATTTGCTAGCCAGCAAGTTCTACCCCCTCCACATCCAGTGTTCTCCTCTCTTTGGCTGTTTAAGAATATCATTCCTCTCTTCTTAATTCATACTTGTTTCTATCCTGGATCCAAGTTTGTTCATTTCCCAAAATGTCCTGGCCATTGTTGAAACGAGTAACTCTAAGGTTTGCCTAATAGGTGGTAGCTTGAGTAACATAATTTAAAGGTCTCCTCCCTCAAGTCCTCCCTCATCCCTGCCAAACAAAGAAAATCAAATGAAATTATATAACTAGATAGCCATTAATCTGTTTAAAAACTATTATTTTAAAATGCAAATATGCCTGGGATGGTTTAGACCAGGAGATTTTTCACTTTTTTTGTTTTCTGCATTTCATGGACCCTTTTGGCAAATTGATGATGCCTAAGACCCACTTCTAAGAATAATGTTTTAAATGCATAAAATAAAATTCATAGGATTATAAGGGAAAACTAATTATACTGGGATACAATTATCAATTTAAAAACATTTACAGACCCCAGGTTAAAAACCCCTATTTTAGAATATGAATCAATCACATCTTAATATGATTTTCTTAATTTGTATGATTTCCATCTCAAGGATACTAGCACTAAGGGAGAAATAATAATAACTTTAGAGAATGGAGCACTTCCCATGGAGGTCAGAATGAGATGGGGGGAGGGTTTCTGAGCCATTTAGAGGACAAACTAAAGATTCTGGACACTGCAGGAGTGGAGGACACAGAAGAAATGGAAAGGTATCTCTGGAAGGGAGAAGGGAAGGTACCAAAGATAAACTTCCCTTTTGTTAAAATGTTTATAGCTATCCAGTTCTTCAGGTCATACCATCAGTTCAGTTCTAACTATGCTCAAGGCATTTTCCTGACTCTCCTTACTACATGATCAATCATAAACTTCTAACTTCAAGAGAACTAATTAACTGATTCCTTCCTTCCTTCCTTCCTTCCTTCCTTCCTTCCTTCCTTCCTTC